>NC_060192.1:9461215-9761215 GCF_021184085.1 Oncorhynchus gorbuscha | reverse complement strand
AGAGGAGGGTCAATGAAGGAGACTGTTATTAGGCTACAGGACAGACGGTCCGTGTGCAGGGGAGTGAGTTAATCTGTCCGGCCCAGAGAGAGGGAGTGGAAGGGAGGAGGGGGAGGAGGGGTGGGACTCAGTTATGGAGGATGCATTAGTTGGTTGTTTTTGTTATGTTAACACATTAAAGTTAAGAGTTGGTTGGTGGCTCAACGACAGTGAGGATGATGTTGATGACCAGTGAGTAACCAGCAGGGGGATGGGGGGGGGTAAAGGGTGGCAAATAATAACACTGACAACACTACTAACGTACTGTAATCACAAAATGACCAGAACAATAAATAACAACCCAACAGAACTATAATGACAACCCAAATGAAACATTAAAGTCACATTTTACTGTTATTTACTACACAGTAACACCAAGACCTACAACAAGTCTCTGACAATTATCGGAGCCCTGTTAAAGACAGTATGGCCAAAAACAATGCACATTCTTGTCCTTTATTCTTGTACAGGGAGAATGAAGTGAAGTGAGGTCAACCCCCCCCCCAAATTTAGTCTTGACCTTCGAGTAGGTGTGTGAGAGAGTGTGTGTGTGTTACCTTGTTCTTGTTCTTAATGAAAGGCCACAGTTTGCCCTTGCTCTTGCCCCCGCTGGGTCGTTCCTTGGCCTCTCCTCGTGAGTTGGACAGGCTGGTTTCGGAGACCGTCCTCTTCATGGACTGGCCTGGCCCATAGTCCTCAAATTCTACGTCCCCTGGGGGCTCGAACCCAGACTTATACGACTCCACCACCTGCTTCGAGTCCTGGTGGGGTGGGATCAAGTGGGGAGAGAGATAGTAGGGGGAATTCAGATCTTATGGCTAAGCAAACATTTGGATATGACTGGATGGAGAAAAGATATAGACAGGATTGAAACACTGATCTAAAAGAAACAATTCTGTTCACTCTATTTCTATTCCTAAAACCAGATTGTGTTTCCCTCAACCAAGTCCAGAAATAGCATAGGACAGAAATGTCCTAGACCAGGAAGACTTGATTTGTTATTGTACTATTTCCAGTTGTTGTTATCAGTTCATTACTTCGGCTCAATCAAGATGGATGCAGGGGGTGACCGGAGGTCGGGGAGGCTCCACAGCCTGAACTGAGGGAGAGGGGAACGACCTGGAACTGTCACACAGGAGCTATGGTGAAAACACCAAACGTCAGGGACTGACAGTCAGGAAGAAGCTCGTTAATCAGCAGGCTGTGAGGTCTTGATCTCTATCCTATCTATACTGATAAGGTCAAAGGTTAGAGGTCATCAGCCTCTGTTATCCCTATTTTGTTTCCCGGAACAGGCAAAAGCACAGGCCTTAGCTTAGTCATCTCCCCTTCCTTCTCTAACCCACACACAAACACATCAAAAGCTGATGATTTTCTATTGCTTGCACTAAGATATGGTCCGCCATCTTAGCATACTGGATTGAATGCTTGAAAAATCTAATTGTGTTGGCCAATATGAATGACTCATGCCTCAATGACTTGAGATAAAATAACAACATTGGTGTTTGTTATCTGGTTAAGTGCATCAGTTCATCTTCTCCCAGTTTTGTAGGGAACTGCTAGTTAACTTTGAGTGTGCAGACAATAAACTGGCCAGATCCAGAAAAGCTGCTCCCTCCTGCCATGATGTAGCGCACATATGTCAGAGTCAAGGCCCGCGGGCCACATCCGGCCCGCGAGAAGGTTTTTTACGGCCCCTGGGATGATCTTGATTTATTATTAGAACCGGCCCGCAGACCGCAGCAAGCCGGCAGCCCGCAGATCTTTTACACGCACCAATACTACATTTCCCACAATGCAACGGTGACGCACCGAGCAGTAGGCTGCTTCATTTCAATATTTATTGGTACAGCAGTTGTCAGCATCACAGTAAAATTAACTTTCAGATACCCATCAAAAATGGCAAAACGGAAGGTGGACACTGAGAACTGGGGGTTTCAAACAAGGTGGGAGTCGGAGTATTTGTTCACGGAGGTAGCTGGAAAACCTGTGTGTCTTCTGTGTGGAGAAAGTGTGGCGGTACTGAAAGAGTATAATCTGAGACGACATTATGAAACGAAACACGCGGACAACAACAAGAATATGGACATGGAACAAAGGCTACAAAAGGCAGAGGAATTAAAACGAGGCCTCAAATCTCGACAGGCTCTGTTCAAAAAAGCCAAATCACAAGGCCAGGCTGCTGTCAAGGCCAGTTTTATTTTGGCAGAAGAGATCGCTAAATCAGCCCGGCCATTTACGGAGGGGGATTTCATCAAAAACTGCATGATTAAAGTTTGTGACGAAGTTTGCCCAGAAAAAGGCAACTCTTTTTAAATGTGAGTCTGAGCAGAAACACCATTGCCGAGAGAGTAGACCAGTTGTCCATCAATCTAAAAGAGCAGCTTGTGAAAAAGGGAAAAGATTTCATTGCATATTCCTTGGCTGTGGATGAGAGCACCGACATTTCTGACATTGCCCAGTTGTCAATTTTCATCCGCGGAGTGGACTCCAGCCTAAGCGTGACAGAGGAGTTTTTGGCTTTACGTCCTATGCATGGCACAACTACGGGGCATGATTTGTATGAAGAGGTGTCAAGATGTGTAAATGAGATGGAGCTGCCTTGGGAAAAACTTGTGGGTTTGACAACCGACGGAGCACCTGCGATGTGTGGACACAGGAGCGGACTGGTTGCGAAGATACGGGAAAAGATGCAAGAGGAAAACGCGACAGGTGAGCTGACAGCTTATCATTGTATCATACACCAGGAAGCGTTGTGCGGTAAAGCCTTGAAAATGGAGCATGTAATGAGCATCATCACGCGCACAGTTAACTTTATCAGAGCCAAAGGTTTGAATCACCGCCAGTTCAAGGCATTTCTGACGGAGTTAGAAACGGAGCATGGTGATTTGCCTTATCACACAGAGGTGCGATGGCTAAGCCAGGGAAAGGTGCTTCAAAGATGTTTCGAGCTTCGTGAGGAGATTTGTCTGTTCTTGGACAGCAAAGGGAAAGACACAACACAACTCCGAGACGAAATGTTTCTGTGTGAAATGGCTTTTCTGTGTGACATTACGAGTCATCTGAATGCAATGAACTTGCAGCTGCAGGGTCGGGATCGTGTCATCTCTGATATGTACAGTACAGTGAAGGCATTTAAAACCAAACTGACTCTGTGGGAGACGCAGATGCGGAAAGAAAATTTGAGCCACTTTCCCAGCTGCCAGACCATGAAAGAGAAGCTCTCTACCAGTGCGTTCCCGAGCGCACAGTTGGCTGATAAAATAGGTATGCTTGCCGCTGACTTTCGACGCCGATTTGCTGACTTTGAAGCACAAAAAGCAGGTTGGAACTGCTCGGTAACCCATTTGCTGTTGACGTGGAAAGCTCACCACCAAACCTCCAAATGGAGTTGATTGACCTCCAATGCAATGATGCACTGAGGGCAAAATATGCGGCAGTGGGTGCTGCGGAGTTCGCCCGTTTCCTCCCCGACACAATGCCCCAGCTGCGCATCCAGGCTGCTCAAACGTTGTCTATGTTTGGCAGCACATACCTGTGTGAACAACTGTTTTCTTTGATGAACTTGAACAAAACATCACACAGAAGTCGACTTACTGCTGAACACCTCCACTCAATTCTGAGGATTTCCTCAGCTCAGAGCCTTACCCCGAACATTGATGAACTTGTGGAAAAGATGGGACACCACCAAGTATCACCCTCAACCTCAAACAAGTGAACATTACTGTGCAATCACATATTTAGAGTTTTTACTCAGTTCAAGTTTAAAAGTTAAAGTTTAATATTTGTTTTCACTGCATGTTACTTCTCCTTAAACAAAGTGTTGTTTTTGATTAATAGATTTTTGCACTTTATTTTATTGTATTTCAATCCAATTATATTTTTAAAATATTTCAGTTGAGTGGATGATAGAAAATTGCTATTATTGTTTTTTTCTTTGAAGTAAATTTAGCCCACTTTTGCTAAAATAGAAAATATAGGCTACTGATGGTGCCTTGAATACCGGTTTCTTTCATTTAATGTTCATGTTATGGGGATTTTTATATAAAGGAAATTTGTCTTTTGTGTCTGTTGAAAATTAAAGATTACTGACAGAGCCATAAGAAAATATTGCTTTATTTATCTGATCATATTGGAATATATTTGTTAGGTTTTCAGTAGGTTCAATTAGGTTCACTAGACTATATGCGTCATTTAAAAAATTTTCAATGAACATTCGAACAGTCCGGCCCTCGGCTTGTAGCTAAATTTTTTATTTGGCCCTCCGTCCATTTGACTTTGACACCCCTGATGTAGCGTGATACTTAACTTAGCAACATTCTCCATCAGGCAGAGGAGAGAGAGAGCCCCTTGGCGAAGACAGGAGGTTGGCAAAGACAGTTGTTTAATTATGAGTGTAATTGTGAATTTTCGCTCTCAAAGCGAACCTCTCTCTCCTTCACGTCTCCCTCTCTCTCTCCTTCACATCTCTTTCTCTCTCCTTCACATCTCTCTCTCTCTCCTTCACATCTCTCTCTCTCTCCTTCACATCTCTCTCTCTCCTTCACATCTCTCTCTCTCTCCTTCACATCTCTCTCTCTCTCCTTCACATCTCTCTCTCTCTCCTTCACATCTCTCTCTCTCCTTCACATCTCTCTCTCTCTCCTTCACATCTCTCTCTCCTTCACATCTCTCTCTCCTCCTTCACATCTCTCTCTCTCTCCTTCATCATCTCTCTCTCTCCTTCACATCTCTCTCTCTCTCCTTCACATCTCTCTCTCTCTCCTTCACATCTCTCTCTCTCTCCTTCACATCTCTCTCTCTCCTTCATCATCTCTCTCTCTCCTTCTCCTTCTCTCCTTCACATCTCTCTCTCCTTCACATCTCTCTCTCTCTCCTTCACATCTCTCTCTCTCTCCTTCACATCTCCCTCTCTCTCTCCTTCACATCTCTCTCTCTCTCCTTCACATCATCTCTCTCTCTCCTTCACATCTCTCTCTCTCTCTCTCCTTCACATCTCTCTCTCTCTCCTTCACATCTCTCTCTCTCCTTCATCTCTCTCTCTCCTTCACATCTCTCTCTCTCCTTCACTCTCTCTCTCTCTCCTTCACATCTCTCTCTCTCCTTCACATCTCTCTCTCTCCTTCACATCTCTCTCTCTCCTTCACATCTCTCTCTCTCATCTCCTTCTCTCATCTCTCTCTCCTTCACATCTCATCTCTCTCCTTCACATCTCTCTCTCTCTCCTTCACATCTCTCTCTCTCACATCCTTCACTTCTCTCTCTCTCTCCTTCACATCTCTCTCTCTCCTTCACATCTCTCTCTCTCCTTCACATCTCTCTCTCTCCTTCACATCTCTCTCTCTCTCCTTCACATCTCTCTCTCTCTCCTTCACATCTCTCTCTCTCTCCTTCACATCTCTCTCTCTCTCCTTCATCTCTCTCTCTCTCCTTCACATCTCTCTCTCTCTCCTTCATCTCTCTCTCTCTCCTTCACATCTCTCTCTCTCTCCTTCATCTCTCTCTCTCTCCTTCACATCTCTCTCTCTCTCCTTCACATCTCTCTCTCTCCTTCACATCTCTCTCTCTCCTTCACATCTCTCTCTCTCTCCTTCACATCCTCTCTCTCTCCTTCACATCTCTCTCTCTCCTTCACATCTCTCTCTCTCTCCTTCACATCTCTCTCTCTCTCCTTCACATCTCTCTCTCTCTCCTTCACATCTCTCTCTCTCCTTCTCTCTCTCTCTCTCTCTCCTTCACATCTCTCTCTCTCCTTCACATCTCTCTCTCTCTCCTTCACATCTCTCTTCACATCTCTCCTTCACATCTCTCTCTCTCTCCTTCACATCTCTCTCTCTCCTTCACATCTCTCTCTCCTTCATCTCTCTCTCTCCTTCTCTCTCTCTCTCCTTCACATCTCTCTCTCTCCTTCACATCTCTCTCTCTCTCCTTCACATCTCTCTCTCATCTCCTTCACATCTCTCTCTCTCTCCTTCACATCTCTCTCTCTCTCCTTCACATCTCTCTCTCTCCTTCACATCTCTCTCTCTCCTTCACATCTCTCTCTCTCTCCTTCACATCTCTCTCTCTCTCTTCACATCTCTCTCTCTCTCCTTCACATCCCTCTCTCTCTCCTTCACATCTCTCTCTCTCTCCTTCACATCTCTCTCTCTCTCCTTCACATCTCTCTCTCTCTCCTTCACATCTCTCTCTCTCTCCTTCACATCTCTCTCTCTCTCCTTCACATCTCTCTCTCTCCTTCACATCTCTCTCTCTCTCCTTCACATCTCTCTCTCTCTCCTTCACATCTCTCTCTCTCACTCACTCACTCACTCACTCACTCACTCACTCTCTCCCTCACTCTCTCCCTCACTCTCTCACTCTCTCGCTCACTCTCTCACTCACTCTCTCACTCACTCTCTCACTCACTCACTCTCTCACTCTCGCTTCCCACTTTCATTATTGCTCCTGCTTCCCTCCTGTTTTCCCAGCTCGCTCTCTGAAACCATTAACTTTAGGAGTGTCAGGAGACGGGGTCTAAATTAGCTCAGTGGTGATTGGTTGAGTCAGGTGGCTGAGTGAGTGAGTGACAGGGCTCCAGGGAAAAGAGTCACACCAGTTGTAATCCCAGGCTCTACTATGACCGAGCAGATGAGCATTTGAGGCACATACCTCCAGTGTTTTTGAATTTAGTCATACAAAGGACTCTGGTGAGGAGCGAATACCATCAACAACACATAGCACCCACATGGTTGTGACTTGGTACAGTACTAAACTCACAATCGTGTGTGTGTGTGTGTGTGTGTGTGTGTGTGTGTGTGTGTGTGTGTGTGTGTGTGTGTGTGTGTGTGTGTGTGTGTGTGTGTGTGTGTGTGTGTGTGTGTGTGTGTGTGTGTGTGTGTGTGTGTGTGTGTGTGTGTGTGTGTGTGTGTGTGTGTGTGTACTCACAGTCTTAGGCTCAATGGACTCGGCAGCCTTAGTCATTCCGTCTAGACATTTCCCTACGATAGGCAGCACCTCGCGGTCCACCTCCGCGTACGTCTTCATGGACACACCCACCCTCTCGATCCGCCTCTCCTCCATCTCCTGGAGTTTCTACACACAAACACGTCATGTTCAGCACGCATGACAATGCTATTACAAACACCTGCTCACAGTGGCCCTGAAGTTATCCCACACTACGCTGCTGAGGGGGTAGGACTAAACAGACTGATATATAAAGACATATAGGTCAGAAGACGTCGGGTCAATGCCCCACCAAAAGTTCTGAGCACAGTGGTTTCAAGAACCTTCCATAGGTCTGAAAATGTACTCTCTGTCTCTCTATTGTTCTCTATCCAGTGAAAAGGACTGTGGTTTTAGAGGAGCTCCACATTTTTCCATTGGCTCTCAGAGAGACATACAAGAATTGAAATACTTTCTTCTTCCACTCGGAGCTACTCTGGACCTGTGTGTGTGTGTGTGTGTGTGTGTGTGTGTGTGTGTGTGTGTGTGTGTGTGTGTGTGTGTGTGTGTGTGTGTGTGTGTGTGTGTGTGTGTGTGTGTGTGTGTGTGTGTGTGTGTGTGTGTGTGTGTGTGATATATTGGGGATGAGAGTGAAGTAATGAATTACCTGGAATATATTGGGGATGAGAGTGTAGTAATGAATTACCTGGAATATATTGGGGATGAGAGTGTAGTAATGAATTACCTGGAATATATTGGGGATGAGAGTGTAGTAATGAACTACCTGGAATATATTGGGGATGAGAGTGAAGTAATGAATTACCTGGAATATATTGGGGATGAGAGTGTAGTAATGAATTACCTGGAATATATTGGGGATGAGAGTGTAGTAATGAATTACCTGGAATATATTGGGGATGAGAGTGTAGTAATGAATTACCTGGAATATATTGGGGATGAGAGTGTAGTAATGAATTACCTGGAATATATTGGGGATGAAAGTGTAGTAATGAATTACCTGGAATATATTGGGGATGAGAGTGTAGTAATGAATTACCTGGAATATATTGGGGATGAGAGTGTAGTAATGAATTACCTGGAATATATTGGGGATGAGAGTGTAGTAATGAATTACCTGGAATATATTGGGGATGAGAGTGTAGTAATGAATTACCTGGAATATATTGGGGATGAGAGTGTAGTACTGAATTACCTGGAATATATTGGGGATGAGAGTGTAGTAATGAATTACCTGGAATATATTGGGGATGAGAGTGTAGTACTGAATTACCTGGAATATATTGGGGATGAGAGTGTAGTAATGCTCGTTCTGTTCCTGGTTGAACTTGGTCAGGAAGTTGGAGTATTCACTCTTACTGTCAGCAGCCATCTGGTGTCTCATCTGAGCCTGCTGCCGCGCCTGAGGAGGACAACAAAGACAAACACATCACACACACGCACACACACGCACACGCACACACTTAATGAACTTGGTGGCCTCATGACACACACACACACACACGCACATACAGAGAGATTACTCACACATACGCACAAGCAGAAACGCACACACACTATCACAGGTGCAGGTCTGTGGAGGGAGTAGCAGTAGCGGCAGCAGCCATTGGGGATGAGTGAGAAACACACACGTGAACAGGAAAGAACCGTAGGAGCGACAAATACTCCCAACTTAACCCTTGAATGGGAGGAATGGAATTCACCACAGACTAACAAGCTCTATGTCATCTCATCTGTCATGTTGATTATCATGCCATCTGTCATTGATAAACCACCAACATCGACAAAACAAACATGTCAAAGGACATGGCCAAAGTCTCCTATATCTCAGCGTCCTAGCAGGAGCATTAGAAGGACAGCGTCCAGTTTCATAACCCTAACCTCCCCCCCTCCCCACACACACACACACACACACACACACACACACACACACACACACACACACACACACACACACACACACACACACACACACACACACACACACACACACACACACACACACACACACACACACACACACACACACACACACACACACTTTCATCTCCCCATTCCTCCTCCTACACATCTTGGAGGACAGAGACACAGTCTAGCCCAGACTTCTCCACCCACACATTAACCAGAGTTACACACACAGCCAGCTAATGGGGAAGGACACAAACTCTTCGCTACCACACTTATACAGAAGGCCCGTGAATGCGTGTAAGAGAGAGGCAGGTGTGCGGAAGGACAGGCACACACCACCATGGCAACACGACTGATGACAAAACCTCTCAGCCCCTTTCACATCCTGTCGACGCTCTAGGAAGTAAACAGCAGCTAACCTACGTACCTCTGTGATACACACACACGCCACTCCCACCTCTTCTGTAGAAGACGCTTCAATCTCGAAAACAAAACCGAAAGCTTCAAAGCTATTCTGAGACTGAAATGTCTTACACACATCAATGTACCTTACAGGCGAAAATGTGGTAATGGTAGTGGGAGTGTTTTGGGAAAGGAAGAAAATGGACAGAGATAACTTATAGATGCTTTTGCTTGCATAGTCCCATAAGCCGAGCAAGATGTGGATTCATGTGAACGGTATGAGGATAAAGCAAAGCAGAAGTTTACACATATCGAGTGACTGAGATATCAATTCTCTGTTCTTACACAGAAAAAAAAGACAACGATACAAAGACACCAAAGATAAGTTATTAAAGGTAAAAATAAAATAAAAACTACAATACAGAGCTATAACAGATATACCTGAGAGGACATATGGACATTGTCCAGTACTGGACAGAGTACAGATATAGGACAGTGCTCAATGAGAGTCGGTGTGGTCACTAGCAAGGCTTGAACAGGTGATTGTGTTTTTGGGGGTGACCTGTGTGTATGTTGAGAAACAAGGTCGAGACTCGAGACGGTGTGTGTGTGTGTGCGTTCCCACAGATATAAACACATGCTCTGCCCAGTGTGGACCTACCTTGTGGGAACTTCGCTTCAAGGTATGGCAGGAAAATAAATAACAACAACAAAAATACACACACAAAAGTGTTAGCCACTTCCTGCTGAACAGGACCCAGTTTAGTCCTAGCAGAGAGGTAAAAAAAACGAAAGTAAAAATACTTTAAAGTACTACTTAAGTAGTTTTTTTGGGGTGTCTGTACTTTACGTTACTATTTATATTTTTTGACAACTTGAATTTTTACTTCATTACATCCCTAAAGACAATGATGTACTTTTTACTCCATACATTTTCCCTGACACCCCAAATTATTCATTACATGTTGAATGCTTAGCAAGACATTAAAATAGTCAAATTCATGCACTTATTAAGAGAACATCCTTGGTCATCCCTACTCACCAAACGCAAATGCTTCACTTGTGTTGCGCGAGCGTTTGAGTGTGCCCCTGGCTATCCGTAAATTTAAAAAACAAGAAAATGGTGCCGTCTGGTTTGCTTAATTCTTGAAAGGAAAGGAATTTGAAATGATTTATCGTATATAAAGTATATTTTAGCAGTTACACTTACTTTTGAAACTTAAGTATATTTTAAAACCAAATAATTAAAAACTTTTACTCAAGTAGTATTTTACTGGGTGACTTTCACTTTTGCTTGAGTCATTTCCTATTAAGATATCTTTACTTTTGCTCAAGTATGACAATTGGCAACTTTTTCCACCACTGAGTCATTGCTACATGTCCTCGACCAATGAGGACGAGTTCATCCAGAGAAGGGGGAAGTACGCGGATGATGGGTAAATTAACACAAAGCTGTGCCAGAACAGGGTAACAACATCACGTTAGGGCTACTTTAACACTGGTATTGTTAACCACAGTAGCTAAACAAATACAGAATCACTCTTTTGTTGCTGAGAATTTTTCCTGAAAAGCAGTGTATTGGAGTTTTAAAAAGGCTTCTAAATGTTTGTAATACCCACTGAAATGTCCATCATTTACAAGTGGTAGGCCTCTATCGTGCCCTTTTAGCGTACTTTACAACTGAGGCGTGAGGGGCACCGAGCAGTAGAGCTTCTTTTCTACCATCGTCAGTGCTTTCCAACTAAGACAACACTCCATAGGAGACTCAGTGAAAGTACGGGGTCCACACAGAGCCATACGGGGACCTGTCTAAATCTAAGCGGTGAAGCAGCCAAACCGTAATTGTGGTATTTTTTTCCCCATCAGTGGAAGACAGGAAGCTGTGAGGTTTGCGCCAGCTGCTTACTAAAACCACAAGAACCCCAGCTCAACAAACTCCAGTCTCTCTGATTATTACCGACCGCTCTGAGATATGGTCCTAACTTAGACTACACAGCCTTGGATTTCCCTAGTCCAAATATATCCCATGTGAAATACTGCTATTATCTTAAACATAGTTAGGAGTGTAATTAAGGTTAAGATTTACAACAGTTTCCGCATTACCGAATTCTCTCGGCAGTGCTTGTGATAACATACCACAAGATAAACACATAAAAACACAATCCAACACTGAGTGATCCAATCACCACCATAACTCAAATCAACGTATTCATGGTTGGGGTGGTGACATGTCATGCCTTCGTAACACTCCCAAGGTCTTCGAAAATGACCGAGGGAGGGAATCGGTCTCTTCAGACAGAGTAGGAGCAAGAACACATGGAGGCGTTTTGGTTTCACACGGCTGAACTGTCTGCCAGGATCATCGAGCAGCCTCTTACATGGCCTGGGGTAGCCCTTTCCTAAGTCAGTGACCGAAAGCGCCCTCTTTGGCCTCGCGGGTGGAACGTTATTCATATGTTTCGTAATGAAAACCTGATGAGAATCCAGTGTTTCTATGTCAAACAGTTTCGTTCTATTTCAGTCGTCAGGGATGTGTGTGAAGTGTAATGTTGGGATGCAACCTTAAAACGGAACACATTTCAATCTGACGTGGTACAGGCGCCCTCTCCTTTTTCTAAACCCGTAAGCACGTGTGTGAGATGTGCACCTTTTGTTTCAGAGTAGATTTGTTCAAGGATAACAAGAATCGCTCTGTGTGTGATAGAAAGTGATGGATTTGGTACACGACTTTGTACTAGTGATCTCAGCGTGTTTGCAATGCTGTGTCCGTGATGATATTATGTGCCAGTGTGAGAGAGAGAGTTGAGGAACACAGGTCACGTTAAAATAGATAAGGCACCATTCCACCCCAGCTCTCCGATTCCCAGACCGAAACAGAAAGACACACATTTTCCCCATCTGACACTATGATCAGAACGATAGCGGGCCGCTTATGGTCTGCCATGACAACAGCAACGAGACAAAGGCTGAGTAACTGTTGGAAAGAAGACGGCACAGAGTAAAAGAGCAGATGCCGGGAAATTTTGTCTCAAAAATAACAAAAAGGAAGGGAAAAATTGAAAATGAACGTCCCAAAGTCAGCTGGGTGTATTATAAAAGCGTTATCGATTTCCGCGTTTTGTTTTTCTCCATGTCTTCAGAAGAGAAAGCGAATCGGAGTATGTTAAATGAGGAGAGTGCGGTCAGAGTCAAGACAAAAACACCCACGCAACAGATACTATGTACGAATAATGTAGGAACTGTTAACACTGCTGCAGTGTTCCGTTAGATAGAAAAACACACAACTGGTGAACACAGCAATGTGTGTACTGTGTGTGGGGGTAGAGTGTGAGTACTTACAGACCCGTGCTTATCTATGACTGGGCCTGTTTACCACAAGTGGAATGTTAATGTATCAGACAATCCACTGGCAATGATAAGCTCTACATACAAGACTCCCAAGAGCTATGTTGCCTTCCCTTACCATAACATTATATATAGAGTGTCACCAATTTTACGTGGACTAACATCAATCTTCACATGCAGTAAAAACATCCCTGTTTGGTTTCTCATAACCAAGCAGGGAATTACTTGAGAGATCAAGAGATCATTGAGAGATCATTTCCAAAAATATAGGGGACTCAGTGCCACTCTTGTTTCCCAGACTTGGTTATGTGGTTTTTGTTGTTGAGGGAGAATCAGGGCTGATATTGTATCTCAGTTCAGTTCCTGTCAGTCCAGTTCTGTACAGTGCTGCTCTGGTCCGAGCCAATGGTCTGAGCCCACCCATTGTGGCTGTTTGGCTGTGAGTCAGTCTCAGTGGGGACATAGAGGCTTCTTGTTCAGGCCTGTATTAGCATCATAATCGGATCTGAGCCATTTCAGCTCTGAGCTCTAAGCCTGGGTCGCTGCTGGGCGGACTGCTGATGAAGCAACACGCCAGGATGCTGGCGGTGGTGACCCATGATGCCTTGCAGCATGGCGTGGCGTGGGCGGCACTGTGTGGGTTAAAGGCAAGGACGTCAGAGGCTATCCCAATTCCCGACCGATGATTCGGGACACATGAGGTGGCATCGACACAAGGCCCCAAAAGCTTTTTTATAAAAAGGCCACAATTGAGGTGACTGGTGGAATTTGCCAGGGAGAGCAGAAACACAGATAAACAGACAAGATATTCACACGACTCAAATACTACTTTTCCCAGCACGCATGGATGGAGGCTTGGATAGAGACAACAATGTACACACACACACAAACACACAAACAACCCCCCCCTCCCTCAGCCCACACACGGACACAAAGCTGGTTGTGCTGCCAAGCGACACGGTAGACAGGCAGGCCACAGTGACTGGCTACTCTGCTTCTGGCCTGGCCAGCAGTGATAATGAGGACTCAGTCAGTTCTGCTATCAGCCGTGGTGAGAAGTGGGAGATCACTGTCATTGTGCTGCTGCTGACTGAGAGAGACAGTGCCAGCCTGTACAGAAAGCCCTGCAGCGAAACAAACTGTTACTGGTGCCTCACCCTCATGGGGTGGGTGAGAGAGGGAGAGAGGGAGAGAGAGAGCGAGAGAGAGGGAGAGGGGGGGGGTGTGGTACAGTACAAAGAGAGGGATTGGTCGGGTGTAGAGCAGGAGAGCAGTGAGCATCTGCATTTGTTTGGTTAGTGTTAAGCAGGAGAGTCTGTGATTGGTTTGTGGTAAGCGGGAGAGCAGTGACAGAACATACCTTCTCCACGTCTGCCTTCGTCACATTGATGTCGGCGTCCATTCTCTCAAAGTACTGCTGCGCCCTGTCCGCCTCTTTACAGTCCCTCTCGAACCGCCGTTTACTCTAAGGGGAGAAGTCACACAGTTCATGTAGATGTCACTCATACATATTATGGTCTAGATCAGCTCACTAATATAACATTACCTCAGTCGGTGCAATATATCTACTGTAGTATACTATGCTACAGACTTCACTCATATACAGTATGGCCTAGACATGCTCACTAATAATATAGGCTAATATACATTTGCCCTTTGGAAACTTGGGAGAATGGAGAGGGATTTGACGTCACACAGAGTGGACGGCATATAGTTGCAAATGAGACATTGTGTGCCATAGACGTCAGTTATCCTACATTGGACATATGGCTTCTGACACAGCCGGAGGCTCTCTCTCTCTCTCTCTCTCTCTCTCTCTCTCTCTCTCTCTCTCTCTCTCTCTCTCTCTCTCTCTCTCTCTCTCTCTCTCTCTCTCTCTCTCTCTCTCTCAAAGTCAAGTCTGTCTGAAGATTAAATAAATGTTCATGGTGGCCGTTTGTGCGCAAAACCATCCCTTCTTCCATCTCTTGCTCTGAACAATTAGTGTTTGTTCTGTGAGGGTGCACTCTGATCCCTGCCTAGCTGCTCCATGCACAATGGGGACATTGAGGACAGAGAGAGGGAGGAGAGCTGCCATGTTCTCTTTCTCTATGTACAGTATATTTTTTCCTCTCTCTATGTTTTCTCCCTCTTTCTCTCCCTCACTCCTTCTCTCTTCATCTGTTTTCCTCTCTCTGTTTTCTCTCTCTTCCTCTCACTCCCTCAAAGGACAACCACACCGTGATAGGGAATGCCCTGCACAGGCTCCCAAAATAAATCACAGGGATAGGCTCTCCTTTACAGAGAAAACAAACACATAGACACTCCTTCCACTCCTTTCTTCCACGCCTTCATTTTGTTGGCCTCTCCTGCTTCACGACTTGAGATCAGCTTGGAGAGAACCCTTTATTCTAGGCTTGTCCAGGAAAAATGCTTCAGGAATGCACAATAATTTGCTGCAGTGTCCTTGAAACTCTACTCAACACAGCTGTTCTGAGATCAGAGGTTCCTGATAACAAAGCGTCCGTGTTTCTGAGAACCTCGGAACTGTTGACCTGTTAACCTGTTAATGAGGGAATATCTTAATCTGCTTCAATGCATTCTGACCAGTCTCTGGCAGTGCATTTAACAAGGCTAATGGTCAAATGTTATCATAAATGAAACCTTTGATACAAATCCCACTTGTCCAGGAAGCATAGGGCACCACACAATTTCCCCACCTGCACTTCACTTCTCAATCTGATCTAATCTCAATCTCAATCTGAGATGCAGTTATGACCGTTGATAAACTTTGAGCTCTGCTGTTCTAGTCTCGACACACTTTCTCATTCCCAATAAAAGGGCAATTGTTTCGGTTTAGTTTCTCATTGGGATGGAATGGCTTCGGGAGGAAGGCTGTATTACGGCTGTATTTTATGAGTATACTCCTGTGTAAATTCCTGCCTAGTGATTTTTATTCAACAGTTCAATACCCACTAAACTTGACTAGCTGCCATTCTCACTGCCAGGTAATGGGCTTCAGTTTTTCCACCTACCATACTGCAATGTAGCAACTGCATGCACACTATGACTGCTGCGTTGTCATAACTGTAGTAGTACTCTGACTATAATACTCTAGTCGGTAATACTACACTGCACACAGTACTCACCGACTCCAGCTGTTTCCACGAGCATTCAATGTGTTGCTGTGCTTTACGTCCATCATGGAAATGCTGAGAGAGAGAGAGAGAGAGAGAGAGAGAGAGAGAGAGAGAGAGAGAGAGAGAGAGAGAGAGAGAGAGAGAGAGAGAGAGAGAGAGAGAGAGAGAGAGAGAGAGAGAGAGAGAGAGATTATTATTATTACAATGTCTGCTTATAAATCATATCTACAAGGGCAGTGGATCAAGAAGTCAAGGGGGGGGGGTAAAGAAATAGAGGGACAGAAATGCTGAGTTTGCCCTTGATGAAAGAGAAGGAAGGCAGATGAAATGAGGGGTGGTTGACGTTTCTGTCAGGACGCATGCCGTGAAACACCAGGAGATTCTCATTACAACATCCAACATAATGTTACTTTAAAAATGAAAAAAAAAATGCAGAACAAAACAGAAGCTGGTTGATAAATTAGAGCAGTGTTTCCCAATCCCTGGTCCTCCAGTACACCCAACAGTACACATTTTGTATTGTAACCATGGACAACAAGCACACCTGATTCAACTTGTCAACCAATCGTCACATGCTCTGACACTAGTGACATATTACAGGTAGGTGAGAGCAAGCTACTGATGATTACCATGCCTGGGGATAGGACACCCATCTCCCCCCCCCCCCAATGTAACACGGGTGGCTAGAGCCCAGAAAACAATTAGGCTGTACTGAGGCATGACCATGGACGGTGTGTGTGTGTGTGTGTGTGTGTGTGTGTATGTATGTGTGTGTGTCTGTGTGTGAGAGAGAGAGGGGGGGAGAGAGCGAGAGAGAGGGATTTAGAGAGGGGGGGAGAGCGAGAGAGAAAAGAAAGAGAAATGGAGGGGGAAGAGGAAAGATAGTGAGACAGAAAATGTTGGCATAGACAGGAAAGACAGGGAGATATTAAAGGGCAGCAGGAAAGGACATAGACATACCCAGACAAACACAGATAGAGATTGATACAGAGAGAGATATTCTAAGATGGCTGCCAGTGCCAGCCTTGCCAAGCGTGGCATATTGTGCACGGAGGACATGGCAGCTGTTGGTCTGGGCACGCTCAGTAAACACGCTGGGTATTTTTCTAACAGGCCCCCCTTGGCCTCCCCCCTCCAGGGAAAGAATGAGAGAAGGAGATGACTGAGACCACACGTGGCCAAAAGACAGAGCACGTTTCTCTGCAGCCCTCTTAGTGGAAAAAAATGTATACTGGTATATAAAAAAGCGAATACTTCTTCTCTGGATTGTCATTGAACATGTTAAAAAGAAAGATTAATAAACGGACAATCTGCGTTATCAGTTATAAAGGTCTACTAATATATCGCTCCTGAAGCAGTTGAAATCAACAACGAATGAAAGAGAGCTATCCTCAGCAGGCACCAGTCTGTGCTGGTCTCAGCCTCAGTAGCTGTGTTGAATATCTACCCCAGGCGTTCAATAAAGGACACAGGCTATTACACAGAATGAAAATCCCAGCGATTGTATTTCAGTGACGTGTCAGTGCTTCTAATCTAAATGGCCTCTGCCAGTAACTCTTGTACTCAGCACGCACACACACACACACACACACACACACACACACACACACACACACACACACACACACACACACACACACACACACACACACACACACACACACACACACACACACACACACACACACACACACACAAGCACACACACAAGCACACATACAAACACACATGTCAAGAAATTAACAAAGAATTAACGTCTCCCCAATTAAATAGTTACACACACACACACACACACACACACACACACACACACACACACACACACACACACACACACACACACACACACACACACACACACACACACACACACACACACACACACACACACACACGTACTTACACAAGCACACATACACACACACACACAAACACACATACAAACACACATGTCAAGAAATTAACAAAGAATTAACGTCTCCCCAATTAAATAGTTACAGTGTCACGTTCTGACCTTTATTTCCTGTGTTTTGTATTTAGCTAGTATGGTCAGGGCGTGAGTTGGGTGGGCAGTCTATGTTTGTTTTTCTAGGTTTTGGGAATTTCTATGTTTCGGCCTAGTATGGTTCTCAATCAGAGGCAGGTGTCATTAGTTGTCTCTGATTGAGAATCATACTTAGGTAGCCTGGGTTTCACTGTGTGTTTGTGGGTGATTGTTCCTGTCTGTGTGTTTGCACCAGATAGGACTGTTTTAGGTTTTCTCACGTTTGTTGTTTTTGTTAGTTATCTCATGTGTAGTTTCTTTATAAATTAAAGAACATGAATAACCACCATGCTGCTTTTTGGTCTGCTTCTCTTTCACCAGAAAACCCTTACATACAGTACATGTCTATCAATGTCTAGGCTTTATGAATGAACTGGGTTGACCTTGGTAATCTCAATTCTCACTTCCCTATCTCACTGGTAAAACTATGACTATCTTTGGGGAAGCTGTCAAAGGAAGAAGTCCTCAACTGTTTCAGAGGAAGTCCTTTAGTTCTTAAAGGGAATGGATCACCCACACAATGGTGTGAGCCACGTTAAAGGGTATGTAGCATAAACGTAACCACATGTAACATATGGATTTGTATTAGGATACACATCAAAAGTCCCAATGCAGTTTCTTTGACCTGTATCTATGGATGCGACCCAGTCGTTTGTTCTAAATGTTCCATTGCCATACTGGCTGGGAGCGTTCTTATCTCTTTCTTGCTAGCTAGCCAACTACGGCTAATTTACAGTCACGTCACACAGCGCAGCCAGAATAACAACAGTAGTTGCATTTGCATTTGCATTTGCGATTGTTTTAAGCTGTTTTCAGGTGACATTTATTTGGATACATAACAATGAGCTAATGAGGCGTGATTTCGCCTGGCATAGAAAATGTGCTCTCTCGTCAGGACACTGTTGTTCAGAGGAGCTAGCCAACAACACAGCTAACACAATCACTTCAAACTGAAGCTGGAAAGACTGCAAACTAGCTGCACATCGTTTAGTTAGACCTTTTTTCAATTGACATATCTTTGTATATATCCATAAAAATGTGGCCAACTGATTCATGATTTCAACTGGTTGAGAGATGCTGCCTGCCTGTCTGTCTGTCTGTCTCGTCCCGACTCCCAACTCGTTCATAACTATGGGACAGGTGGAGATTTTGAATATTGAAACAATGTTGCAAATGTCAGAGAGACAGACAGCAAGGTTTATACAAATCTCCGCTGTTGAAAACTAAATCTTAGTCTAAAAGAATTGTGAGAAAACATCTAGATGTGTAAAGTGTACGCTAAGAATGGGGAAGCAAGAACAGGGAGTGAATTTAGTAAATACCGGAACAAAACAAGAAACACGAGTAGCGTACAGACATGAAACAAAGAAACAGAATCAATAACACCTGGGGAAAGAACCAAAGGGAGAGACAGATATAGGGGAGGTAATCAGGAAGGTGATGGAGTCCAGGTGAGTCTCATGAGGTGCAGGTGCGCGTAACGATGGTGGCAGGTGTGCGTAATAATGAGTAAACTGGCAACATCGAGGGCTGGAGAGGGGGAGCGGGAGTAGACGTGACAAGATGCTTTTTATAGTGGAGATCAAGTTTATAAATTGCCTGGCTTGGCTGAAAGGACAGTGGATTGCGCAGTCAGATGGAACAGAGTAAATAGGCATTTTAACCTCAAAGATTCAGCCGGTGGTAACTTGTGGAATAGACACGGGCTGGAATGCGGTTTTAACCAATCAGCATTCAGGATTACAGCCACCCGTTGTATAAACTTATACAACCCAAAAAGGTTGTTTGTACGTACAGGTAACCAGACCGTGACTACAACTAAGTTAATACATCTTTGACCATACTGTGGTGTTACATGCTTCCTACCCTTTAAAATGCATTGGGGAGTCCAGTGGTGTAGTCAAGTGTCTCAGCTCTTTAACTGAAAATATACTAAGAATAGAATAATATTTACTTCCTCAGGTCGCCACACAGAGAGGCAGGCGGCAAGTCATTTCACAAGACACATGACACTGAAAGGACAGGATCAAGTGACATTGTTAATGTCCAACTCTCTCCGTGAAGCAAATATTTGTTTCTCCATGACAACATTTCTGAGGGAAGTTTACGAAAGCAAAGGCAACGGAGACTGTGTTTTAGGGGGAAGATAGCCAACTCTCCATGTCATTTCAAATCAACCCTTCTTCCATCCCATCAAAGATAAACAAACCACACTAAGGCTGTGTTCCAAATTACACCCTATTCCATTTATATAGTACACTTCTTTTGACCAGGGCTCATAGGGAATAGGGTGCCATAAGGGACACAAACTGAGACACTAACACTCCTCCCCAAACAAGCTACTCTTGAGAACAACCAATGCTTCAGTACTGTAGTACGGAGGGCTGTGATGGAATATATAGTCCTACGGTATGTGGCAGAGATATATGGCGATACGATGCATGGACGCCACATGAAAACATTAGCGAGTCTAAAGTAAAACGAGTTTTCTAAGTGTATGATTCTGACCTGGAGATCTTTACGAGGCATGGGCACCATCTAAAACAAAGAGTCTGCCTCGTGTTTCTGATTCAGACCCATCTGCAATAAAGATGCTGCAGGTCTAGTCTGATGAGAACATATACTACACTTTTAAAACAAAACAAAAAAAGGTTTCAAGGGTTCCTCTATGGGAAGAGTTCTACATGGAACCAAAAGGGTTCTACCTGGAACCAAAAGGAGGTCTTCAAAGGGTTATCCTATGTGGACAGCCAAAGAACCCTTTTAGGTTCTAGATAGCACCTTTTTCCCCTAAGATTGTACATGTGCATCTGTATGGGCAACATAGTCTACAGACAGTGCTTCTCAGTGTCTGCCAGTCTATCTGGCCATTTAAAATTACTGGACTGCCTTGCAGTGATCCACTTGGCCCCGGTCCATCCAGAACGTATGGTCCACACCAGGCGAAGGGAACACACCTCTTATCTCCCCTCTCACATAGCCTCCCCTTCTCCTTCCCCTCTCCTCTCCTCCACTCTTCAGAACAGCAACATGTTAACTGCCGGGGCTTGGGGCTGCCAAGGAGCCCGCTGGCATTTTAACAGGTCAATGACCTGAAGCGCTGAAGGATCTCACATTCAGAGGACGGGAGACTGGCAGAGAAACATGCATTATTGATAGGCTGATTAATGTTCCAATCATGCACTTTGGCTTGTATTCTCCTCAGTCTAAATGACCATGTTCTTGACTTTCTCCAAAATCTTTGCTGGTTGTCTAGATTTTGGGATAATGATTAAGAATGCGGGTTGAGGCCAAGTCAGGTAGAAGAGATTTTGAAAAGATCGGTAAGATGAAGTGTCTCATGTGATGTCAGTTTCAGTTGGTAGCCTTTTACTTGGACACGTGTTCTTCTCCCAGACAAAGGGTTTGTGCACTATGCTCCTGGTACAGAAAAGACTCTCTCTCACACACCAACATTTAGGACTCACCTTACAAAAAATGAGTGAACCCCCTGAACCACACAATCTCTTTAGTTCTTCAGAGGCCAAATAAACCATTTTATATACAATATCGTTCAAAGATTTGAGGTCACTTAGAAATGTTTTTTTTATGCCGGTTCGAGAGAAAGAGAGAGAGAGATTTGAAAAAGATTTTTGTTTTTTTTTAATGGTAGACCTGTAGCATTGTTGTGTGCAGAATAGAATATAAAATCATATCTCATATCTAAGCCAGTCATCATCCCGACTGCTAAAGCAGATTAGAAAGGTGGTCTGTGAGTCCTTTCCAGCAATCTGTCAAGGTTTTGCGTCCCACAGCACACATTCTGACCAGTGGCCTGAGGGCCAAGAGTGAGTCCTCCCCGCCCTGAATGTCACTGCTGATGTTGCGTGGGCAGTGCAGGAGGGTCTGAAGGTCTCGCCCCAGAACTGGGGAGTTCAAGGCAGTTGGAAAGAATGTGATGTACACAACAGGTGTGAATGCACGTTCTCTGGAAGGGGTGAAGTCAATGAGGTGGGCTGAGTTGTTTGGTTCAGGCACTTCCCCAAAAGGCTGTTGGTGATCGCTATACAAGCGGCCAATCGACAAATGGACAGCTGACCTCCAATGGAGGATTATACATTGGGCAATGAGTGGGATCTGGAGTTGTTCTCTTAAACCCTCTCAAACTGCTGTTTTTTTCACAGGCTGGTACACATGAGCGCGGTGGTGCATGATTTCAGATTGAATATTCAAGCAATGTACGGTCTTGACCCAATAAAGGGGATTTAAAAATGATTTTAAAAAGTCTCTCTCACACACACACACACACACACACACACACACACACACACACACACACACACACACACACACACACACACACACACACACACACACACACACACACACACACACACACACACACACACACACACACACACACACACACACACACACTCTCTCTCTCTCTCTCCCTCTCTCTCTCCCTGGTTCTCTCTCACGTGTACACATACACACACACACCATGCCAGGCTCACCATATGTATTATGGTGGGAGCTGTGGGACTGGAGTGGTATAGATGGACCGGGCAAGAGGATCAGATGTGTATTATCGGGTTCTCTGTGTCTCTCTGGCACCAGCTATTCTGATCAGTGCGCAGGTGCACATTTTTCACTGTCAGGTCTGGAGAATTAGTGACCCGAGTGCAGCTAACCGTATCGAAGACACACATACACACTAACTCTGACTGGCGGATATAAAGACCCACAATTTATCCACCAGTGTGTCTGCACAGACACAGACATATATGAGACGCTACGAAAACCTAGTGAAACACTAACCCTCGTGTTTAGCTCATTGAAGGACACTTCAGACAGTATAGAGTCACAGTGAGGTGCGGTCATTTATGACTGGGGTCTGGGTCTGTCTGGGGGGAGAGAACAGGAGACCTCGGCCCCCCACCTCTTCCTCCTCCCCTCCCCTCATCCTCATCCTCCTTCTGCTCCCCTCCTCTTCCACCTACTCTCTTTGGTTTTGATTTGTCTTTCCACAAAACGGGAGAGGAATGTAACAGGCAGAGCAAAGCAGACCATCCCGGCCTCCAGACCAGCTCCAGATACGAAACATTCTCAACGACTCAGCTGCACTGTTCTTCCCATGATGAATGAGAGCTGTATCCCTCGCCAAGCTCGCCAAGGACATTTATGACCCTTTTGTTTTTCCCTTTTAGTTTTTCAACAGATTCTTTCAATCGTTTTTTCACATCTCTAACAGTTGGTTTTGTTTATATTTTATGGCCGATGTGGACAGTTGTCACATTGTGGTCTGGTTAGAACTTCTGGGCAACCTCCTAATCCTCAAACACACTGCTAGAGCAATGTTGTTGTTTTTTTCAAAATAGGCCTAAACAGATCAGGCAATTAATTTGATAAAATCATCAGAGACCCATTATCAAGACCTCTACAAGCGTACTTACTAATCATCTAATCCCAGCGCTACTGCCAGCATGTTTACTTCATATAACAACACAGAAATACATGAAAATACCATTCAGACGTCCATCATGACATCTACAAGTAGTCCAACTAATCAGCAATCCCAGATGCTCTCGACAGCGTTTAACAGCGTTTAACGTTACGAGGTCTTTCCAGGCCCTTATTAGGCTACAGCATGCAGCTAAAGCCTTCTGAGCGGGGCAGGGCATGGAGGTCCATAGAGGACAGTCAGCAGACATGTGTTCAAATACATGTGTATTTGAGCAATTGTTATTTAAATACTTTGTTCTGTGTATTGAGTATTTTCAAATACACAGCCCAAAAGAAGTACTTTTATTTGAGTCTTTGAATGGTTATTTATTTATTTTTTATTTTTTATTTTAAAAAGTAAACCAAATTGTACTTGAATGTATTTTTCAAAAACGGTTTAAAATACTATTTTCAAATACCTGGGTTAAAAGTATGGGAGTATATTTGAGTCAGAGCATTTTACTATTTTAAAATACTTTCCAAGTGTTTTTCCAAATGCATTCTAATACTCAACTACTTGTTTTTCTCAAATAAAGGCTATCTGAATAAACCTGATTTGAAATGTATTGAAGACTAATTGATATACCTGAAATAGTATTTGAACCCAGGTCTGCTACTCAGGGCAGGCTGTGTGTTGTTGCTGAGTGACCATCTTAATGATTCCTCAGCATAAACTCAGCAACTGTACTAAGGCCTCAGAGACTTAGCCGTCTCATCCCATATTAACCCTGCCTGCTCTATACACACCATGTGTTGTCATCTGGCTAGCCTCATCCACCCTTGGATATGGACTGTGCTGTGTTTTTATGGCAGCATTAATGTTCTAGACCAGCATGCTTCACTCAAATGTGTCACTCAAATCTCCCACTCTACATGACTCAATGAACACATATTTCAATGTATGTATTTGGCCTAATTGTATGTAAAAGTGTGTATGTGTGCAGCACCTACTTTCAGGCGGCAGTGACTCTTCTTACCTCTAGGGGCCTACTACAGCACTAAGACCAAAAATAGGGATACAGCCACTTACATAAACCAGACCCACCTAGCCTGACTCCCAGCGGAGAGACTGCCATATACCATAAGCTCAGAAGCATCTGGGAAGGAGGAGGACTGACCGCCCTCTCACATCGTCTGCCCCCTTCCCCACCTCCCCCTGTCCCCCAGAGCTGGGCTTTCTGAGGGTTCAAACAGGGAGAAATGGGAGGATGAAGAGGAGGGGGAGGGAGGCAGGGAGGGAGAGGGGCGAGGAGGTGGGGGGTTCCAGTCCAAAACCCAGCTCCATAACTGTGGAATTAATGGAGGTTAAGGTATTCATTTAATGCTCCTATCATTCTGTGCTGTAGATCGATTACACCTGCACTGTGCTGACCCACTGAAAGGCCAGTAGGCCACTGTAAGCCCCCAGAAGGGACATCCGTAGACAAGACTGACTCAGCCATCCTATAATCCCTCTGTCTGTCTGTGTCTGCAGATATCGGTCTGTTTCTACAGCAAAACAAATGGCTACAGTAGATACTGATGACTGTGTTAATGCTTGCATGTGTCCAAAAGATTAAAAGAGAGGCAGAACTTACTCCCGTTCCCTCACTGCTAAATAACAGTCCAGTATCTATACATATTAGGCTACTTACTCTGGGCCACACGCTTAGCGTAGAGGGTCTCCCTGATGAAGGACACCTATTTCTATTCTAGACTGCTTCTTCTGATGCTTCATATAGCCAATGCTATGTTACTACAAGCAAACTAGTAAACAGATACGCTCATAAATTATGAATAAGCATGTGTAGCTCTCGGGCTTCGCCTGTTATCGACATGCACAGACACAACGTTCTATTTTCAACAACACCGTCACAACACAGGTGCTCTGTACAACAACCTGTTCCAGTCGGTTTCTGCTGCGTGTTTGGCATGACAACGACGAGGAAGTTGGCTGCTAGACAGAGCTAAAAACAGACTGACCACCAGGTTACAGCACTCCACAAAAAAGCTAACAACCTGGTAGCACAACAAACAACCACTTCCAAATGCTGTGGTATTCTTACCAATAAGGAAATAAGGACAACATTGAGCAAAGGGCCAGAATCGAGCCCCAGACAGTGTCTCTATGGGCCAATAAACCAGGGTTGGACTGACTTAGGGTTAGTTACAAAGGGAATAATAAGAAACTGTAGCTGAATACTGGAGAATAGAGTCAGTTGGAATGAATACGATGGGAGACAGAGTGCTGGCTTCAAGCGCAGGATGCAGCAGGTGTTTATTTGCAAAGGACCACAGGAGGAGGCAGGTAGTTGGGTCCGGGGAGAGGCAGAAGGTCATACACAGGGGCTCCAAAAAGGTGTCAGTACAGGCAGGGAAAAGGGCTAATAACGTAGTCTGTGAGATCAGGCAAGAGGTTGACGACAGGCAGGGGAACAGGCAAAAAGGCGTTGTTAAAAACTATGATACACGTGAGGACTAATTTGGATATAAACAGAGCTCTGAATAGAACGTGTAACAACAACAAAAAACAATACCTCATAATGATGGGGTGCAAAGGAACTGAACTGAATAGTGTGTGTAAATGATATACAGGTGTGTGAACAGGTGATCAGAATTCAGGTGATTGGGATCTGGAGAGTGAGCTGCATTCAGGGAATCTGCAGTAATTTTAAATAGTCAATTTAAACTTAGTTTTTCACAATTCCTGACAGTTAATCGTAGTAGAAATTCCCTGTCTTAGGTCAGTTAGGTTCACCACTTTATTTTAAGAATGTGAAATTTCAGAATAATAGTTGATTTATTTCAGCTTTTATTTCTTTCATCACATTTCCAGTGGGTCAGAAGTTTACATTCCCCCAGTATTTGGTAGCATTGCCTTTAAATGGTTTAACTTTGGTCAAACATTTCAGGTAGCCTCCCACACGCTTCCCACAATAAGTTGGGTGAATTTTGGCCCATTCCTCCCGACAGAGCTGGTGTAACGGAGTCAGGTTTGTAGGATCCTTGCTCGCACACACATTTTCAGTTCTGCCTACAAATTTTCTATAGGATTGAGGTCAAGGCTTTGTGATGGCCACTCTAATACCTTGACTTTGTTGTCCTTAAGCCATTTTGCCATAATTCTGGAAGTATGCTTGGGGTCATTGTCCATTTGGAAGAACCATTTGCGACCAAGCTTTAACTTCCTGACTGATGTCTTGAGATTTTGCTTCAATATATCCACATAATTTTGTTCCCTCATAATGCCATCTATTTTATGAAGTGCACCAGTCCCTCCTGCAGCAAAGCACCCCCACAACATGTTGCTGCCACCCCCGTGCGTCACGGTTGGGATGGTGTTCTTCGGCTTGCAAGCCTCACCCTTTTTCCTCCAAACATAGCGATGGTCATTATGGCCAAACAGTTCTATTTTTGTTTCATCAGACTAGAGGACATTTCTCCCAAAAGTACAACTTTGTCCCCATGTGCGGTTGCAAACCGTAGTCTGGCTTTTTTATGGCGTTTTTGGAGCAGTGGCTTCTTCCCTGCTGAGCGGCCTTTCAGGTTACGTCGATGTAGGACTCGTTTTACTGTGGATATAGATACTTTTGTGTCTGTTTCCTCCACTATATTCACAAGGTCCTTTGCTGTTGTTCTGGGATTGATTTGCACTTTTCGCACCGAAGTACGTTCATCTCTAGGAGACAGAACGCGTCTCCTTTCTTAGCGGTCTGACAGCTGTGTGGTCCCATGGTGTTTATACTTGCTTACTATTGTTTATACAGATGAACGTGGTGGCTTTAGGCGTTTGGAAATTGCTCCCAAGGATGAACTAGACTTGTGGATGTCTACCATTTTTTTCTGAGATCTTGGATGATTTATTTTGATTTTCCCCTGTTGTCAAGCGAAGAGGCACTGAGTTTGAAGGTAGGCCTTGAAATACATCCACATGTACACCTCCAATTGACTCAAATGATGTCAATTAGCCTATCAGAAGCTTCTAAAGCCATGACATAATTTTCTGGAATTTTCCAAGCTGTTTAAAGGCACAGTCAACATAGTGTATGTAAACTTCTGACCCACTGGAATTGTGATGCTGTGAATATATCACGTATTTAAACTTCCGACTTCATTTGTATGTGTTTGAGTGTGTGAGCTGGAAAGTGGGCTGGAAAGTGAGCCGAGTTCAGGGGATATTTGTGTTTGAGAGTGTGACTTGGAAGCAGACGTTACATCAGTCATCTCTATCATGCAGATAAAAACAATTTACTGTCCTTAAAACCAATTTTTTTTTAAAGCCCCTTCAATGTTGGCTTACAGAGAGGCTACTATCGCTGGATGTGGGCATTTGTTGGTTTAGAGTTAGATACGAGGCTAGTTTGCAGTCCTCAAGGCAACATTGTGATTGTAGCCAAACGTTATTAAATTGATCAGGAAGATGGATGACGGACTACCAGGTGACGAGTGTGTATGTGTAAGAAATTAAAGACTGTAAAAAAGAGAGGTGAATAAGAAAAGAGAGCAAACTGCCCTGGGAAAAGCAGAGAGACGGAGGAGGCGGAAAAGGAGGGTGTGCGCGAGTGTGCCGGTCGGTTGCAATAGCATCCTGCATGCAGTCTGAGGGGAACATTTCTAGTGCATGAGGGCCAATCCTTTGGGATCGGGGCCAAACACAAGACAATAGACAGACAGAGACCCAGACCTGAGGCCAGACCCAGGCCGAGCCGAGCCCGGCTAGACCAAACCAGACTCAAAGCCTACAGACCAGGGCAAACCCTGAGGGCCTGAGGATTCTTCTTCAAACAAACTCAAGAGACATTTAGAAGAGCTCCCCCTCTCTGTGTTCGCAATCTCTATGTTGTTCTAACTGAGCTTTAGGAAAAAAATGGCTGAATCAATAGTCCTTCAGGGTTCCTTGTTTTCCTGCTGTGGTCTTTTAAGGGAAGCTCAAGAGGGAGGGCATACAGTGTCTTGTCCTTGACTGTGTGGTGTGTAGACACATGCTTAGAGAGGTCATTGGGAAAAGTCATGTCAGCCACTGACGCCCTGCAGCTCTTTACAGTTTTCAACTCTGATGTATTCCCTGGCAGAGCTTCCGTGACATGATGGGCCGTGACAGTTTTTCTGACAAACTGCTCTTTTTCTAGTTGAGTAGTTTCTCCTTGCCTCTGACCAAAACTCATGTCTAAAAGGTGGCCTCTATTTTGTTTTCCTTGAATCCTAACTAAGATATTACTACTGTGTTAATGCATGTTTACAATGGGAAGGACAAATGTGTTAAAAGTTTATAAGAGAAAAATATCCTCTAAATGATATATGAATCTAAGATTTGTTCCATATAAGTCATAGGCTGCAACCCTAATGGTACCTATTCTCATTCGTCAAAAGTAGTGCCCTATATAGGGAATAGGGTGCCATTTGGGACACACCCATAGGAGTCATGTGTTTGCCCAATGGCAAGTCTTTGGGCGGCTGGCTGTGTATCTACAGTGTCTTGACACAATTATGACCTCAGTGTACAGGATAGGGCAAGCGGACGGGATAGGCCTCGCTCTCTCTCTTTCCTGTGGCCAAGTGTGTCTGGGTTTCTGGATAAAGCTTGAAAGTTTTACTGTCTATAAAATAAACTGTATGGTTATGGGTAACTTGTGTAGAAGAGCAAGACTGACCACAAACATAGACCAATAGACAACCCGATAAGATGGCGCCAACAGACACGGCAGCCCTGCTTCTAGTTCCAAAGCAACTTTGCAGTATTTCATTTTTTTTGTGTGTTATATCTTACATTATTAGCCCAGAATGTTTTTTTGTGTTATTACATACAGCTGGAAATAACTTTTCGATATCAGAGCGGCGGTAACTCACCAACATTATGACCAGGAATACAACTTTCCCGAATTGAATCCTTTGTCTATACCCCCCAGGGCAATTGAACTTATTCCAGAGGCTGAGGTATTCGGAGTGGATTTCTAGTCCGACTCAGGAGGCGTGCACACCATCCACCACTTCCGAGTATATTATTCCGTAATGTCCAGTCTCTGGACAATAAAGTAGTCGAGCTCAGGGCGAGGATATCCTTCCAGAGAGACGTCTGTAACATACTCTATTTCACGGAATCATGGCTCTCTCCGGAAAAACTGTCAGCTGGGTTCTCAGTACATCGCGCAGACAGGCATAAAGTACTCTCCGGGAAGAAGAAAGGCTTTGGTGTATGTTTCATGATTAACTAGTCATGGTGTGATTGTGATAACATACAGAAACTAAAGTACTTTTGTTCACCTGACCTAGAATATCTCACGATCAAATGCTGACCGTATTACCTCCCAAGAGAATTCTCTTCGGTTATAGTCATAGCAGTGTATATTCCCCCTCAAGCCAATACCAGGACGGCCCTCAAGGAAATACACTGAAACAGGCCTGAATTTATTGTAGCTGGGGATTTTAACAATGCAAATTTGAGGAAAATGCTACCGAAGTTCTATAACACATTGGCTGTAGTACCTACGCTGCTAAAACACTTGACCAATGTAACTCCCCCTTACGGGATGCTTACAAAGCCCTCCGCCGCCCTCCCTTCGGCCAATCAGATCACGACTCCATTTTGCTCCTACCTTCCTATAGGCAGAAACTCCAGCAGTAAGTACCTGTGCTAAGATCTACTCAACACTGATCTGACCAATCGGAATCCATGCTTCAAGTTTATTTTGATCATGCTGACTGGGATATGTTCTGGGTAGCCTCTGAGATTAACATTGACATATACATGGACACGGTGACTGAGTTCAACAGGAAGTGTATAGGGCATGTTGTTCCCGCTCTGAATATTAAAACCTACCCAAACCAGAAACCATGCATAGATGGTGAACCGTTGCCCTCAGGTGGTGAAGGTAGGAAACAACACCTCCACTTCACTGATCCTTAACACAGGGGCTCCACAAGGGTGCGTGCTCAGCCCTCTCCTGTACTCTCTGTTCACCAATGACAACATGGCCACACACTCCTCCAACTCAATCTTCAAGTTTTCAGATGACACAACGGTAGTAGGCCTGATTACCAACAATGACGAGACAGCCTACAGGGAGGAGGTGAGGGCCTTGGCGGAGTGGTGCCAGGCAAATAACCTCTCGCTCAACGTCAACAAAACGAAGGAGCTGATCGTGGGCTTCAGGAAACAGCAGAGGCAGCACGCCTCTGTCCACATCGATGGGACCACAGTGGAGAAGGTAAAAAGCTTCAAGGTCCTCGGCCTATATACAGTGGGGCAAAAAGTATTTAGTCAGCCACCAATTGTGCAAGTTCTCCCACTTAAAAAGACGAGAGAGGCCTGTAATTTTCATCATAGGTACACTTCAACTATGACAGACAAAATGAGTTTAAAAAAATCCAGAAAATCACATTGTAGGATTTTTAATTAATTTATTTGCAAATTATGGTGGAAAATAAGTATTTGGTCACCTACAAACAAGCAAGATTTCTGGCTCTCACAGACCTGTAACTTCTTCTTTAAGAGGCTCCTCTGTCCTCCACTCGTTACCTGTATTAATGGCACCTGTTTGAACTTGTTATCAGTATAAAACACACCTGTCCACAACCTCAAACAGTCACACTCCAAACTCCACTATGGCCAAGACCAAAGAGCTGTCAAAGGACACCAGAAACAAAATTGTAGACCTGCACCAGGCTGGGAAGACTGAATCTGCAATAGGTAAGCAGCTTGGTTTGAAGAAATCAACTGTGGGAGCAATTATTAGGAAATGGAAGACATACAAGACCACTGATAATCTCCCTCGATCTGGGGCTCCACGCAAGATCTCACCTCGTGAAGTCAAAATGATCACAGGAACGGTGAGCAAAAATCCCAGAACCACACGGAGGGACCTAGTGAATGACCTGCAGAGAGCTGGGACCAAAGTAACAAAGCCTACCATCAGTAACACACTACGCCGCCAGGGACTCAAATCCTGCAGTGCCAGACGTGTCCCCCTGCTTAAGCCAGTACATGTCCAGGCCCGACTGAAGTTTGCTAGAGAGCATTTGGATGATCCAGAAGAAGATTTGGAGAATGTCATATGGTCAGATGAAACCAAAATATAACTTTTTGGTAAAAACTCAACTCGTCGTGTTTGGAGGACAAAGAATGCTGAGTTGCATCCAAAGAACACCATACCTACTGTGAAGCATGGGGGTGAAACATCATGCTTTGGGGCTGTTTTTCTGCAAAGGGACCAGGACGACTGATCCGTGTAAAGGAAAGAATGAATGGGGCCATGTATCGTGAGATTTTGAGTGAAAACCTCCTTCCATCAGCAAGGGCATTGAAGATTAAATGTGCCTGGGTCTTTCAGCATGATAATGATCCCAAACACACTGCCCGGGCAATGAAGGAGTGGCTTCATAAGAAGCATTTCAAGGTCCTGGAGTGGCCTAGCCAGTCTCCAGATCTCAACCCCATAGAAAATCTTTGGAGGGAGTTGAAAGTCCGTGTTGCCCAGCAACAGCCCCAAAACATCACTGCTCTAGAGGAGATCTGCATGGAGGAATGGGCCAAAATACCAGCAACAGTGTGTAAAAACCTTGTGAAGACTTACAGAAAACGTTTGACCTCTGTCATTGCCAACAAAGGGTATATAACAAAGCATTGAGATAAACTTTTGTTATTGACCAAATACTTATTTTCCACCATAATTTGCAAATTCAGAAAAAATCAGACAATGTGATTTTCTGGATTTTTTTTTCTCATTTTGTCTGTCATAGTTGAAGTGTACCTATGATGACAATTACAGGCCTCTCTCATCTTTTTAAGTGGGAGAACTAGGCTTTGTTACTTTGGTCCCAGCTCTCTGCAGGTCATTCACTAGGTCCCTCCGTGTGGTTCTGATGACATGATTACAGGATCGAGGGAGATTATCAGTGGTCTTGTATGTCTTCCATTTCATCTTTTTAAGTGGGAGAAGCCTTGCAGGTCACAATTTTGTTTCTGGTGGCTGACTAAATAGGTGTCTTTTATTTTTGCCCCACTGTATCACTGACAATATGAAATGGTTCACCCTATGATGAAAATTACACAGTGTGGTGACTAAATACTTTTTTGCCCCACTGTATCACTGACAATATGAAATGGTTCACCCACACAGTGTGGTGAAGGAGGCGCAACAGCGCCTCATCAACCTCAGGAGGCTGAAGAAATTTGTCTTGGCCCCTAAGACCCTCACAAAACTTCTATAAATGCACAATTGAGAGCATCCTGTCGGGATGCTGACCGTATTACCTCCCAAGAGAATTCTCTTCGGTTATAGTCACAGCAGTGTATATTCCCCCTTGGCCCCTAAGACCCTCACAAACTTCTATAAATGAACAATTGAGAGCATCCTGTCGGGATGTATCACCGCATGGTAAGGCAACTGCACAACCCGCAACTGCAGGGCTCTCCAGAGGGTGGTGCGGTCTGCCCAACCCATCACCGGGGGCACACTGACTGCCCTCCAGGACACCTACAGCACCCAATGTCACAGGAAGGCCAAAAAGATAATCAAGGACATCTGAAAAACAGCTTCTATCTCAAGGCCATCAGACTGTTAAATAGCCATCACTAGCCGGGTACCACCCGGTTACTCAACCAGGCACCTTAGAGGCTGCTGCCTTATATACATAGACATAGAATCACTGGTCACTTTAATAATGGAACACAAGTCACTTTAATAATGTTTACATGCTGTTTTACACATTTCATATGTACACTACCGTTCAAAAGTTTGGGGTCTCTTAGAAATGTCTTTGTTTTTGAAAGAAATACAGTGTAGAGTGCAAGAGGACGAGTACAGTAGAGTGTCTAGTTTGAGAAACAGTCGCCTCACAAGTCCTCAACTGGCAGCTTCATGAAATAGTACCCGCAAAACACCAGTCTCAACATCAACAGTGAAGAGGCGACTCCGGGATGCTGGCCTTCTAGGCAGAGCTGCAAAGATAAAGGCATATATCTGTCCAGTGTATGTGTTCTTTTGCCCATCTTAATCTTTTATTTTTATTGACCAGTCTGAGATATGGATTTTTCTTTTCAACACTGCCTAGAAGGTCAGCATCCCGGAGTCGCCTCTTCACTGACCGACAGTCTACTGAGAGACAGACCAGTCTACTGAGAGACAGACCAGTCTACTGAGAGACAGACCAGAGAGATGGATGGATGGATCAATGGATGGGTACAAATACATAGAAGATAGATATCACATACCGTATAAATTAATAGAGTCGAACAGCATAGAAAATAATATACAGTACACGGAGGGCATCAGAATATAAAAAGGAAGTGTGGTCTCACCGATTTCCTCTCAGCCTTGAGTTCCGTGAGGTACCGCAAGAGTTCTGTGATGATCTGAGAGGTCAGGTTCTCAGCGATGACTTCGTGCTGACCTGCGTAGTCGTTCAGCTCATTCAGTGTCGACAGGAAGGCCCGGCATGACGTGTACCTGACAGGTCAGAGGTCAAAGAAAGTGATGTCAGAGGAGGAGGGGCTGACACAGCAATTGATGGGTCCTGACAACATGCTCAAGTCGTGTCATTCATTGAAGAAAAAACAACTATCAATGCTTTGCAATGGTCGCATTGCAAAGTCTCAAACTCACTTGTTCTCCTCCTCCTCTTTTGAGTTCTTCTTGGGTTGATACTTCTTTGATAGATTCCTGTGAGGAGAGAAGAACCGTAGTCTGTTATTTCAGTACTGGGTAACAATATGTTGGATTCTTTCTACTATTTTAAGCATGTGTATACTATCCCATTGGGTTGATACATTAGGACAGCAGGCGGGCTGAAATACCCTAATGCCTCCTCCATTACTAATGTCCATGTCACTGTGCCAATGGATCATCCACTACTGTTCAATCTGCCAGAGTGCTTTACGCAATCGCCCCCCCCACCCATCCCCCTGTTCCAGTAATAATGCTTATGGCCTCAGGAGTGCGAATACACAATCAGTCACCAAGAAGATGCATGAGACGAGTGAGTAGAATAGAACAGGCCAGCACTAGTAGAATGTTGAAAAAGGGGGAGTTATGGTTAGGGCCAGAAGATTTTCCAGACCACGTGACCTGGCCAGGACAAAATCTCTGTCTCTCTCGCTTCCTTCCTTCCTTCCTTTCTCTCTTTAACCCTCACTCTGTCTCCTTCATTTCCCCTGTCTCTTTCTCTCTGTCAGCCTCTCTCTCTCTCTCTCTCTGTTTGCTAGCGATAGTCGGCTCAACTCCGCACAAATTTCCGGTTATCGCTCTGTACCTGCTATATGTCACACAGTTTAATAACAGTCACATGAACGCACTCCGCACATGCACGCACACACAGTAGGTTACTCAATCTACACTGAGTGTACAAAACATTAGGAACACCGTCCGAATATTGAGTTGCAGCCCATTTTGCCCTCAGAACAGCCTCAATTCATTGCGGCATGGACTCTACAAGGTTTTCACAGGGATGCTGGCCCATGTTGACTCCAATAGTTCCCACAGTTGTTTCAAGTTGTTTGGAAGTCCTTTGGGTGGTGGACTATTCTTGATACACACGGGAAACTGTTGAGCAAGATAAAAACAGCAGTTTTGCAATTCTTGACACACTCAAACCAGTGCGCCTAGCACCTACTACCATACCCCGTTCAAAAGGCACTTAAATATTTTGTCTTGCCCATTCCCCCTCTGAATGGCACACATACACAATCCATGTCTCAATTGTCTCAAGGCCTAAAAAAAATATTATTTAACCTGTCTCCTCCCCTTCATCTACAATGATTGAAGTGGATGTAACAATAGATAAGATATCATAGATTTCACCAGGATTCACCTGGTCAGTCATTGTCATGGAAAGAGCAGGTGTTTGGTACACTCAGTGTATGTACAGTAGACTCTACCAGACAGCCAATAAAAACAGGTAAACCAATTAGAAGAATCCACCTAGAAACGGCAACACACCACACAAGCCAATAAGACTTCAGCAGACAGATGCAGAGCGAATCAGGAAGCAATGAGGCGTGCTGCACAGCAGCCAGGCAGCGAATGGTGAGTCACATCAGGGCTCCACTATGCCACCATTTTACTCGCATACGCACCTAAATATTTGGCTGTGCGACCTGGAACTTTTAAATTTTTTTAGGAGCACAAGTACATCTCGAAAAATGAAGGATTCTAGCTTTATTACTTCAAATATTTTTTCATTGTGCTCCTAAATGAATTTGTGTGCACCTACATCTTTCAACTTCGGAGCACATGTGCTCCTTGTAAAGAGCGTAGATCAAATCAAATGCTATTTGTCACATGCGCCGAGTACAACAGGTGTAGAATATACCGTGAAATGCTTACTTTACAAGCCCTTAACCAACAATGCAGTTACTTTACAAGCCCTTAACCAACAATGCAGTTACTTTACAAGCCCTTAACCAACAATACAGTTACTTTACAAGCCCTTAACCAACAATGCAGTTACTTTACAAGACCTTAAACCAACAATACAGTTACTTTACAAGCCCTTAACCAACAATACAGTTACTTTACAAGCCCTTATCCAACAATACAGTTACTTTACAAGCCCTTATCCAACAATGCAGTTACTTTACAAGCCCTTAACCAACAATGCAGTTGAAGAAACAGAGTTATGAAAATATTTACAAAATAAACTAAAGTAAAAACATTTATAAAAACTAACGAGGCTATATACATGGGGTCCAGGTTAGTCGAGGTAATATGTACATGTAGGTAGGTGTAAAGTGACTATGCATAGATAATAAACAGCGAGTAGCAGCAGTGTAAAAACAAAGAGGCGGTGTGTCAATGTAAATAGTCCGGGTGGCCATTTGATGAATTGTTCAGCAGTCTTATGGCTTGGGGGTTAGAAGCTGTTAAAGGGCCTTTTGGACCTAGATTTGGCGCTCTGATAGCGCTTGCCGTGTGGTAGCAGAGAGAACAGTCTATGACTTTGACAATTCTTTTTGGGGCCTTCCTCTGACACCGCCTAGTACATAGGTCTTGCGATGGCAGGACGCATGGCCGCAGTGATGTACTGGGCCGTACGCACTACCCTCTGCAGCCGCCTTACAGCCGAATGCCGAGCAGTTGCCATACCAGGCGGTGATGCGACCGGTCAGGATGCTCTCTTGGCGTGCCCTCTTCACAACTTTCCTGGTGTGTTTGGACCCTGCTATATTGTAGCTAGGCCTTCTCACTCATGCATGGTGTGCTGTTTACTATGCTGATCTTTGGACCATTAACCCTCTCATTTGGGGAATGGAGGTCAGGTTCATGGTGAGCACAATGAAGGTCAATAGAAACACTAGAATATCAACAGAGCCCCTGCGACGTCGTGGTCATTAATATTAATGGTCAATGGCGGGGGGGGGGGGATACGAAATGACCGCTGCCTCTTCAACGACTTAGCTACTGCGGCAATATAATAGAGGCAATATTAATAATGTTGGTACAACAACTGTTATGGCCATTGACAGTAGCAAAGGTCATTATTAGGCTACCATGTGGGCCTAACTCTGCCAGTGAGACATGCACGTGTTCCTCCTCGGCAGTACTAGCATTGAAATGCCAGGCATGGGATGTGTTTAAAAAAAAGAAGGAATGAACAAAACACTACAGCATGTCTGCTCCTTCACTGTCGCTCTCTCTCTCTCTCTCTCTTCACCACAACCCCCTACTACTCTCCCCTGGTGTCTGCTCTGTTGCCAGGCAGATCTATCTCTTCCCCCGCTCTCCTTCATTTTCTCTCTTGCTTTTACCCTGCCTGTCTCTCATGGCCAGATGTCATTTCAAAATGCATTTGGCTTTCCTCCTCCTCCTCCTCCATAGAGTATTTAACCAACACACAGACAGACAGGGGGTGCTCATAGGACTTAACAGGGATTAGACCAGTGTGTGTGTGTGTGTGCGTGCATGCGCGCGCGTGTGTGTGTGCCCCATATTGGATGATACTGTGTCATTTTCTCTAGACAGTGTGTTTGTAACACCCACACCCCCATTCTTCTTAGTAGTATGCACAATGCCTACTGTACTCTACTGTACTGTGGATTATGCCAATGTGTGTTACTGTGCTTGGGGGAGGAAACGTAATGCACTGTAACCTTCTGTACTATAATGAAACATTGTGCGTTTATCCATTCGGTACAGTGGAGGAGGATTTAACATAGATTATACCAGCGCATGCTGTTTGGTTTGGTGAAATGGTAGGTCTAATGGTACTGTGTACTGTGTATTGTGCAGCCAGCCATGCCGCCTGTCTACACACTATATCATGCACGGTTTTAAATACAGTGACCTCCAAAAGTATTGGGACAGTGACCATTTTGTTGTTGTTTTGGCTCTGTACTCCAGCACTTTGGATTTGAAATGATACAGTGACTATGAGGTTAACGCACAGACTGTCCGCAAAAACATCATACCCCCCCCCCAAAAATGCTAACCTCCCCTGTTAATGTAATGGTGAGAAGCTAACATGTCTTATTCACGATCCATTCATAGTCATTGTATTATTTCAAATCCAAAAGTGCTGGAATAGAGAGTCAAAACAACCAAAAATGAGTCACTGTCCCAATACTTTGAGCTCACTGTATGCCTCTGGTCTAATTTCCGACCATTTCTCTTCGACCATTGTGGTGCCGTGGTATCTGCGGAGCAGAGTGAGGTATTTGTCTTGTCATGGAGTCCGTTCTAATAGCGGATGCAGAGATGCTAACCCATCTGTGAGGTGTTTCATACACGGCAGAGAGCTGTCGCCATGTTCAGGCCCAGAGACCATAGAACAGGTCTATCAAAAGATCCAACAGCTCTATCAGAACTCACACGGACAAGGTCAAGCTACAGCAGAATAGCAGCAGCGAGGGGGATAAAACCTCAAAAAAGGTTCAAGAGAGGGAGGAGAGGAAAAAGAGACACACACGGGGGAGAAGAGAGGCAGGAAAGAGAGTGAGGAGAAGAAAAAAAGAGAAAAAGAAAAAAAACTATAAATCTAACTTCCTCCAGCATAGAGGTGTGACGAGGGGCGGGTGATCCAAGGGCCAATTTCATTAGCGTTTATTGGATCTAGGAGTGATCCAGGTAGATTCGATCTGCTTTAACGAGCTAAATTGATTGGTTGGAGACTAATTAGTCCAAAGATACACATACAATGATGCACATTGTGTCAAAGAAAAAAAAACAGAATAACCTTGTTGAATGCTTTAGAAACAGGGCTATCTATTCTGTCACTTGCAAATCATATTTTTCTGTGATAGCAGTAGGTCGTCTGGGTGAGAAACCAGGTCTCCTACATGACACAGGACTGTATTAGCCCACTTAGACGAAGCCCATAGGGATTAGTCCAGGAAGCTAACACAAGTCTTCAAGTCTCGGGTTACATTTCACCCCTCTTTGACCTCATACTCAGAGAACACGACACTAATATAACTGACTGGGTTCGAAATCAGGCCTACTGCACATCCACAACACTTTCCTTGGCAAACAGAAGCAGAAGGATCTGTTGCACCTCTTTTAATGAGAGTGCAACAGAGGCGGTTTGGTGATCCATCCATGTGATGAGTAACCTCGTAAATACCAGACTGATTAACGATTGTAGCGAACCGTTCATGTAAGCGTGTGGGATCAGACTGCCCGCGAGGCCATGTAATGAACAACCTTGGCTGAGACATGAAGACGTGTTAGTTTGACTGACTGGGTTATAACACAGGTCTCCTGTGCACTAGAAAATGCAACTTTCTTATCACACGAGCGTGGTCACAGAACCACCTGTGTTACACTTCACCCTCCTTTGACCGACTTGAAGAGATCCATCCAAGTCACAGGACCAATGGCTAGGCTTTAGCCTAGGCTTTAGCTCAACAGGCTTACACAGTCTCAACCGAGTCAAATGTTCTTCTTATAATGACTACCCTTGCTGTAGACTTGAAACCAGGGGCAGACTGGGACCAAAACCTGGCCCTGGCATTTTGAATACACCGGCCCATTCCTCTCCCATGCGGCCCCCATTATTAGCCAAATAACTTAGCCAAAACATGTTAGACAGGCCCAATGGGCGAAAAAATTTACCTGTCCATCTGGCATTTGCACGAAATACCAGGTGGCCAGTCTGCCCTGCTTGAAACTAGACTATGTCTAACACAAACAAACACATGTCAAACTAACACGTTTTCAGGTCTCAGGCAAGGTTCTCATCACATAAGCATGGATCTCCAAACCACGCCAAGTCACCTTGCTGGATTTCGAAGACTTGTATTAGTGTAGAAGTTCATTTCAAAGTATCGGCCCTTGCGCAATTTGAAGTAGGCCTTTTTTTAATAGCACGATGGGTTGAAATGCTTCAGGAGGGCGGTCACATGTGTTTTCGAGGCAGAAGTCCTAAGTTCAAGTCTCCATATGAGCTGAATCAGGGGGAAGCGGTATTCGCTAAGCAGGCAGCGTGACGTCCATTGCAATGGTGTCACAGGACTCAGATCTACAGTTGTGCTGGTTCAGCCACTGGGGGCGCTGTGGAGTGAGTTAAGGAGGTGAATGTAGCAGATAGGGATCTGTGAAACTCACTTATCAGCCTGAAGTGTCGCTCCTTGCACAATTTTCAATAGCGCGGTGGGTTGGAGTGCTTCAGGTGAGCGGTCACGTGTTTGCGAGGCAGAGGTCCTGAGTTTGCGTCTCGGTATGAGCTAAATCAGGGGGAAGGGGTACTCGTTAAGCAAGCATCGTGTCGTCCTTTACATGAACTTATCTTTATAGGCTTTAACTAAGTGGACTAACTCAGTCTTGCGACACGCAGGAGAACGGGTTCTAAACCCAGTCAGTCACAAAAGACATATTAAATAGGGAGTGGAGAGGCTATCCCTAGAAGGGCTATGACAGGGCATTTCAACTATACTGAACAAAACTATACTTACGCAAAATGCAATCATTTCTAAGATTTTTTACAGTTCATATAAAGTCAATCAGTCAATTGAAATAAATTCATTAGGCCCCAATCTATTGATTTCACATGACTGGGAATACAGATGTGCATCTGTTGGAACAGATACTTTTATTTTTTAAGGTACGGGCGTGGATCAGAAAACCCGTGGCCTGTGGAATGTTGTCCCACTCGTCTTCAATGGCTGTGCAAAGTTGCTGGATATTGGCAGGAACTGGAACACTCTGTCGTAGACGTCAATCCAGAGCATCCCAAACATGCTCAATGGATGACATGTCTGGTGAGTATGAAGGCCATGGAAGAACTGGAACATGTTCAGCTTCCAGGAATTGTGTACAGATCCTTGCGACATAGGGCCATGCGTTATGCTGAAACATGAGGTGATGGCGGCGGATGAATGCACAACAATAGACCTCAGGATCTTGCCACGGTATCTCTGTGCATTCAAATTGCCTTCGATAAAATGCAGTTGTGTTCATTGTTCATAGCTTATGCCTGCCCATATCATAACCCCACCACTACCATGGGGCACTCTGTTCACAACGATGACATCAGCAAACTGCTCGTCCACACGACGCCATACACATGGTCTGTGGTTGTGAGGCTGGTTGGCACTGAAATCGCTCCATAAAATACTATCGCTGTGTTACAGATACCAAAGTCCGACACGGATGGAAACTAATTAGGGCATGTGGTGTGTGTGTGTGTGTGTATGTGTGTGTACGAACATGCGTGTGTGTGTGCTATGCATGCAAACAGAGAGTGAGGAACTACTAATTCTATTATCTCCTTGGTAAAGGAAGATTTATCTAGAAAGAGAAGGAGGTGGGGTTAGGGGTTAGGGGTGCAGAGGAGGGGTGCTGGATGGGGTTGGTCAGTAGTCAGTACTTAGAGTGTTTAGCCCTCTTATGGGCCCTCTCTAGGGAACAAGATAAGGGATTTGGGGGGAAGATCCCTGCTGCTTGTTGTTGGGGTGTAAGAGGACTTAGGAAGAATATCCCCTCACCCCTACCCTCCTTCCTGGGGAACCAAATCCCAAAATGTGGTTTGATGGAATTTGAGGGGAGGAAGAGCGCAGCTTTAAAAGGGGGGCGGGACTAAATGACTGACACTCCCCCGTGTTTGGAAAAAAATAAATGTGGGTCAGCGCTGGCTGGGGTTGATAATGATGATACCTCGTTACTATGGCAACACATGCCCCCAACCCACCCCCCACCTTACTTCCTCTCGCCTCCAGCGGAAAACAGCGAGAGAAAAACACTATCGTGCCAGAGGGAGAGAGAGAGAGAGAAATGAGAGAGTGAGACGAAGAGAGAAATACAGAAAGCGAGACTGAGAGAGAACAGACAGGTAGAGAGAAAGAGAGAGAGAGATGGAAAGAAAGAAAGAGAGAGACTACTGCTCCAGGCATCCTTTTTCTGTTTATTTAGCCCTCCACCTGACAAAAGCTAACATCGCTGAGTCTGCCAGGCTCTCTGATACGACCTCACAAAAACCAACACAGTAGTGATGTGCTCACTGCAGGCTGGATGAGATGAACACCGTCAAACTGTCATTGACTTTGCCTGTGCGGAAGCATGACGTGCTTGTTTTTAATGGCAGTGAAATATCTTATATGTTATAATCATTATATACTCAGTACGCTGAAGAAGGCTGAGACTGAAATGATTACATTATTAAAGAGTACTATCCATTTCATTCACCCGTGAAACATCTAGACAGAGGCCTATACTAAGGTCTTAACTGGGCAATAAAGAAGCAGAACTCACTTAATCTGCTTTGCATAGTTGATTTCAATCTCCGATCGCTCTTTGACGAATTTGGTGTACCTCTCCACAAACTCGATGCCCGACTGTGTATGCTTCTCCAAGTTATCAAACTGATCCTGTAAACAGAGGAGAGAGAGAGAGAGAGAGAGAGAGAGAGAGAGAGAGAGAGAGAGAGAGAGAGAGAGAGAGAGAGAGAGAGAGAGAGAGAGAGAGAGAGAGAGAGAGAGAGAGAGAGAGAACGATGCAAGAATGAATTTAACATCCCAATACAGTTCTAGCGTTTTTGACGCAGCATTCTGAGATTTGGTTAAGGGCAGCCATCTTGCAGTGACACAAACCTCACTACAGTAGTTGCCAAGGACCAAAAGTTGACTACATGACCTTTTCCATGCGTGTTGATAATGCGGCAGCAGCTTTGAAATGTCAAGAGGTTTAACAGTTCCAGGTATCCATTATAATGGCTGTACCTTGCCTACACAAAATTACTCACGGCAACACTGTTTGTGCTAATATTTTCTCCTTCTCAAAAGGCCAAGGGTTTTACAATCGACAATTAGACCTACTCACTCGTGTTGCTGCTTCCACTTAACTTGTTATCCAAGTCTATTTGGCACACCTGCCTTCTAATAAGGCAACAGGGTAAAACAGAAAGAGTTGAGGTCACTTAATTGAACAGTGGGTCTAGCTAGCCTTTCTAACTTAGCGTTGTTTGTCTGTTAGTAAAAGTCTTATGGGTCTGGTACTTCTTGGAGCTCGCGGTACCGATTCCAAAGAGACTGTTTTTACCAGCCAAAGCCACCAATCAGACACAGCGCTTGACTTACTTTATAGACTGTCTGATATGTGTAATTCATGTATTGGGTGCCGTTGTGGGGTTTTGGTTTTCTTTCTTCTTCTAAACAGCTAATAGTGTGGGTACGACATCCATGGTCCTCCGAGTCTCTTAAATGAGATACTGGCGCCCCGTAGTATTGCTGTACACTAGTGGTTACAAGCAGAAACACTTCCACTGACGAACTCCTTGACCCCACCATTTACAAAAAAACACATTCAGCTTTCTCTTCACTTCCAAGTAAAAGGACTTTCACTGTAGGATACTTTTAGCCTACAGTCAAATGCATGACTATGGCCAGTGACGGTGTCTTGTGAAAGGCTAACCCACAATTATTCATAGATTCATTCAGTTATTCAACCTAACTGTACTCATCTGTACCTTGGAGTTGAACAGGAAGCATGAGGTACATGATAGTCACACGAATCCTTTTCACGCAACGTCTCTCCTCTGTCATATAGCCTAAGTATGTGTAGAATAGAGAAAAACTTAATGATGTTATTAAAGCTAAACTCAGCAAAATCACCACGTGGCAGGAAAAAATCTAAATACCATACAAACAGGGTAGCTGTATATATATATATATATATACAATAATAACACATATGGAATACATGTATATATATACAGTGCCTTGCGAAAGTATTCGGCCCCCTTGAACTTTGCGACCTTTTGCCACATTTCAGGCTTCAAACATAAAGATATAAAACTGTATTTTTTTGTGAAGAATCAACAACAAGTGGGACACAATCATGAAGTGGAACAACATTTATTGGATATTTCAAACTTTTTTAACAAATCAAAAACTGAAAAATTGGGCGTGCAAAATTATTCAGCCCCCTTAAGTTAATACTTTGTAGCGCCACCTTTTGCTGCGATTACAGCTGTAAGTCGCTTGGGGTATGTCTCTATCAGTTTTGCACATCGAGAGACTGATTTTTTTCCCCATTCCTCCTTGCAAACAGCTCGAGCTCAGTGAGGTTGGATGGAGAGCATTTGTGCGGATCCAGGATTTTTTTTTAACTGCATGGTTCCTCAAAATGATTTCGAAAGAAGCTTTCAGATTCTCCATAAAGGTTCTATAAAGAACACAAAAAAATGGTTCTATATAGCCCCAAAAAGGTTTGTACCCATAGCGGAACCCTTTTTTGGTGGTATATAGAACCTTTAGTACGGACTCAGGAGAAGCAAAGGTCAAGAGCCATGTGTCCTCTGAAACACAACCCAGCAGCCAGCCGCACCAATGTGTCAGAGGAAACACCGTACACCCCGGCCCACCACAGGAGTCGCTAGAGCGCAATAGGACAAGAACTAACCGGCCAGCCAAACCCTCCCGTAACCCGGACGACATTGCTGAGACATCGCCTAATCCGGACGACGCTGGGCCAATGGTGTGCCACCCCATAGGTTTCCCGGTCATGGCCATCTGCGACAGAGCCTGGACTCAAACCAGCATCTCCAGTGGCACAGCTAGCACTGCCTTAGACCATGCGCCACTCGGGAGGCCACTATACATAACCTGTTTTAATGGCGCTTTATAGAACCTTAGGAAAGGGTTCCTTATAGCACCATTTACATTTACATTACATTTAAGTCATTTAGCAGACGCTCTTATCCAGAGCGACTTACAAATTGGTGCATTCACCTTATGACATCCAGTGGAACAACCACTTTACAATAGTGCATCTAAATATTTTAAGGGGGGGGGGGTGAGAAGGATTACTTTATCCTATCCTAGGTATTCCTTAAAGAGGTGGGGTTTCAGGTGTCTCCGGAAGGTGGTGATTGACTCCGCTGTCCTGGCGTCGTGAGGGAGTTTGTTCCACCATTGGGGAGCCAGAGCAGCGAACATTTAGAACCTTATGACGATGGTTCTTTACTGAACCTTCAAAAAAGGGTTCTACTGTATCACCAAAAAGGGTTCAACAACAGTTATAAGCCAAATAACCCCCATCTGGTAGTATTTAGATGTTTAACATTTTTGTGTGTAGCTTACAAAAAACATTCCTACTGTGGTAGAGGATAACACACTCCAGTGCACCACAAATCATCGCGCAATCATGCTTCTCTACAGCTACTGTCCACTTACAGTATTGACAGTAACAAATCCACCTTGGTATAGCTCCAACAGTCCCCCATCATCTGTAGTCCACCTCAACCAAAGCAGAATCCCTCGGTGCAGGATATTCCCCAACTGTCGACCGAGCTACCGTCCCAGTCAGCATGACAGCGTTCTTAGTGGGGGTGTCTTTTGTGCTGCTTTAATCCATCGTTTTAAACAGCCAGCCTGCTACAGCTAGCTAGCTCATTGGCACAGGAAGTGGATGTGGGTTCTGCAGTTTAGTATATGGGCTTGATGCCAAAAAAATATAGACTTTTTTGGGGGACAGTCCTTTTTTTCTGTAGGCTATCATTAGTGCTGAGCGAATAGTGCTTCTTTAGGTTGGTTCAGTGTCGGGTTAAATTATTAACAAATAATCAAGTTTCGATTTCAGTCTCCACTATTTTTGTAAACGCTATGCATTATGCGGGTTGCAAAATGCTGTAAAAAAATAAAAATAAAAAACAATTAATAAAAGTCCCATGATGGTCGTGACTTCCCATTACTGCTTATTTATTCACATTGCTTTACTTTTTAAAAATATATTAGTTGAAGTGTATATTAAAATGTGTTTAATTTGACGACTTTATTATTTCATTTCAAGTTATCATCTCATCTCAATAGAGCTGCCGCCTATGCTGTCTGACACAATCACTATTTTAGTAGTTCTTCAAAGTAAACAAGGCATACTTTTATGACTGCAGAATAGCAGCTATCAATCACTTAGATCATGTATTTTCAGGTAGAGATAGCTTGCGAAACAACTGCTCTCTATCCCTCTCCATCGTGCTATCTCCTCTCCCTGCCCCGCACTAACCTGATGTAGCAGGCATATACGTACTCGGTTGAAGGTTTACACACAAACATCCCTCAGTGGACCCACTCATGTGAAGAGAATTGTAAAACATTTGGCTATTCTATTGAAATAAAAAAAACATGCCCGTGTAGCTTCCTCTCATATCATATTCTTTCTTTCTTTGTCTTTATCCCTCACTCCCCCCTCTCTCACGCACTCTCTGCAGCATGCTCTCCTCTTTCTTTCTCTCTCTCTCTCTCTCTGCTCCCTTCTTCATCCCTTCGTCCCTGAAGCGGTGCTCGCCACTCATTGCCAGCCTCTGTGCCAAATAGATTCAGCAGATCTCCTCACAGGGTTTGGTTAATTAAAACACTGGATAGCAGCCACTCGACAGGATCTCACCATACAACCACATAATGAGCGCCCTCCAAATGAAAATGTACTATAATACGGAACTTCTCCACACCCCCACTGCATCCAAACACGCCGCGCACTGACACGCACAAACATCCCCCTCACTCATACACGCATCCCTCCACAGAAGTAGGAGGACCACTTTGGAAATTCATGTTTCAAGTTCTACCCTCTGGGATCCAATGCATATCTTGCCCATGTATTATTTGACCCGAAATACGTAGGCTAAATCACATTACCCTTCTTAGTTGAGGCAGTTGAGGCAGCATGGTACCCTATAGTCGCAGGGGGGGGGAGATCCACCCTTGTCCAACGTCAAAATCCAACCAAGGTCCAACTCTCCTCTGCCCAGAGTGGAACAGCCAGTCAAGCCTCACTGTGGTTCGGTTGGAAAGGGTATCATTCTCCAGAAAATACTGTCGGTATCCAGTCCCATTGAAAGTACACAGAAAGGGTTACCAAGGAAGTCCAGTGACCATTCGAAGGCTCAAGCGCACCATTCCTTGACCCTATTTTCACCAAGGAGACCAAAATCTACCCTGGTGTGTCTGAGAGAACGAAGGGAAGGTGTCCCGGAGCAAGAGAGAGGGATACAGTACTGAGACACACATACACACACTCCTCCTACACACACTCTGCATCTGCGGCCAGCCGTAGCCTGGGAGCATGCAAGCTAAATGCTCCGTCAGGCGTGAGATGAACTCAGTGGGATGTCAGAGGAGGAATGATTCAGAGAGGGGGGGGGGTAGAGGGACGTAAAATATGGTGGAGAAGAAAGAATAGGATGGGTTTAGAGGGACTGGACTGGAGAAAGAGGGAGGGGTCACTTTGATGAAAGATAATACAGATGACCGACATCCCCTCATTCATTAGCTGGACAACCCAAGGCAGGACAGTGGGGGACACTTCTGGGAAAAGATGTGTCACAATGGTGACACGTGGTCTGAATACACGACTAAGGAGACACGTTCTACCGCATAAAGAGAGAGAGATCTCAGAAAGAGGAGAGAGAAGAAAGGGAGCGAATGGCTTTCCTCTAGAAAGGGAGAAAAAAAAACACCTTGGCCAGGCGATTCCCACAGGCGGAAAAAGTGCTAATAAATAATGAATAACACTGCATATCAGAACAAAATATCAAGGAAAACGACAGAGAGTATAGGAATCTGTGTCAAAGGTGCACTCTGATATCACAGAAAACCATCACCGCAATTCTCTACTGCCTTGACACGTCAAAACAATGTGTTTAGACAATCCGGAAGAGGCAGGGGGCCAGACAGTCACAGCATTTGTAGTCTCGCTCATCAGAATCCTGGGCGCTCGGCTTCATGAGACACTCCATCTTCATTGTTTCAATCTATTTCTGAATCTGAAATCTATAGAAATTCCCTGTCGGCATCTGCCTTCGTGTTCAAAACCCCTCACGCTGTCCCATTGTTTCATTCCTGAGGAAAACATCCTGACTATGGGGCGCAGTCCCTCTCTCTCCTCTCATCCCCTCCTCTCATTCTTTCCTCTCACCCCCTCCTATCCCATGGCCCCCTGCTCGTGCCCCACTTCTGTATCAGCTGTAACCTCTGACTTCATTTCCACAGAGATCTGGGACAGGCACAGCCGTTCCTACACTTGTTGTTTCAGGCCTCATCCGATCCACTATTGTACTGCACATCGGATCGGCCCATTTAATTATATTTAGTCAAATCAATATACCGTACCGTAGGCTATATCACCCCACTCCTCCATGAGATGTGCGAAGGCTTGAAATGAACAACAAAGGAGGCACTAAGGAGGCTAATGCTGTACAGTATGTTACAAAAATGCACAAAGGTGTGCTTGTTTGTGATAAAGTAGCTTAGCAAAGGATTTTATTTAAGGCCTATGCCTATATGCTTACCTATATATCTCTATACTACTATATGGCTCTGTGTAGGTAGGCCAGTTGACAAGCATTAGCATGCAGGCGAATGCAATCTGATTTTATATTTAATCCCATAGTTTGGTTTGGTCATCTCTCCTGGGCTGCTAATACATGATGAAGCTTCAGAGTGCACCTCGGCCCGACCTCGGCCCTTCTGTGTCACGCCTGGTATTATCCAGGCTTCTCTCTCTGCTACCCTTCTGTGTCACGCCTGATATTATCCAGGCTTCTCTCTCTCTGCTACCCTTCTGTGTCACGCCTGGTATTATCCAGGCTTCTCTCTCTCTGCTACCCTTCTGTGTCACGCCTGGTATTATCCAGGCTTCTCTCTCTGCTACCCTTCTGTGTCACGCCTGGTATTATCCAGGCTTCTCTCTCTCTGCTACCCTTCTGTGTCACGCCTGGTATTATCCAGGCTTCTCTCTCTCTCTGCTACCCTTCTGTGTCACGCCTGGTATTATCCAGGCTTCTCTCTCTGCTACCCTTCTGTGTCACGCCTGGTATTATCCAGGCTTCTCTCTCTGCTACCCTTCTGTGTCACGCCTGGTATTATCCAGGCTTCTCTCTCTCTCTGCTACCCTTCTATGTCACACCTGGTATTATCCAGGCTTCTCTCTCTGCTACCCTTCTGTGTCACGCCTGGTATTATCCAGGCTTCTCTCTCTCTCTGCTACCCTTCTGTGTCACGCCTGATATTATCCAGGCTTCTCTCTCTCTCTGATACCCTTCTGTATCACTCTCTCTCTCTCTCTCTCTTCCTACTTCTCATCCTCTTCCTTCTCCTCTCTCCTTAGCCCCTTACTGTAATCTAACACAGAATGAAAGGTAAAATATTACTTCTGTTGGCACTGAAGAATAATGCAATGACTTTGCATAAAGCCCCCTAGGCAATAACCTACAGAGGGTAACAACAATGCCCCCATTATGCTGGCCCCCGAAGGTGGTCAACAACACTTAGATAGGGTCTGCAAATCATTGACTACTGCCAAATATTTTGGAAAGCTCTCTCTCTCTCCCCCTCGAACCTCCCTCCCTCCCTCGACATCTCAACTCTCCAGAGAGACTGCTGCTGTTGCTTCTGTTTAATCTCTGTTCAGAACAGAACACCAAAGAGCCGCAATCTCCCAGAGACAAGACGTGTATAATAACGGCCCTGTAAGCTCCAACATAGGATGATTCACCACGACAGGCCTTGGAAGAAGACAACGACTTCTAATGAAACGTTTGAGACGGCGCCCTCTCTTCTTGACAGGAGAGAGGACACAAGGAAGCCAGATCTAGAGAAACCTCCTCTATAAGCTTTTTAGATTGCGATTCCCATTATTTTATTGGCACCTAACTCCAGGTTGGTGGTTTACTGTTTTCCATTCATACCAATGAAAGACTAGTTGACCGGACAGACTCAAAAACCCTGCTGATCATTACAGGCAAGGACAAGTCTGTCTCACACCTTACCATAAGTTAAAATCCAAATGTTGTAGCCTGCCCATCCACAACCAACTACCTCCAACCCTTCTATACAGGTCAGTGTTCTCAATAAATGGAAAGCTGTGCCCAGTAGGAAGAGGCATTCAATAGGCCATTAGAAAGAGAGAGGGGGGTCCGTGTTTAAGGTTGAACAGGTCAGCTGAAAGAGAACACTATCTAATAGCCTGTTAAGTAGTTGTCCAAGTGAGCAAGAGTCATGGACCTACATGTTTCTGTGGGTCACAAAACCTTAAGGACACACGCACGCACGCACACACACACACACATTCATGCACACACATGCACACACACACACGCACACACCAACCAGATGCTAAAGATAGGCCTACACATAGGTAGCTTATTATCCCATAGTCACAGAAATTTCATAAATGGGAGTGAGTCTACAAAACACCATGCTTTCAAACACATCATGTCATCCAGGCAAAGGGTGGCTACTTTGAAGAATCACAAATGCTTTGTTTACTACATGATTTATATGTTAATTCATAGTTTTGATGTGTTGACTGTTCTACAATGTAGAAAATAGTACAAATAATATATATATACACAGTACCGGATACACCTGCTCATTCAAGGGTTTTTATTTATTTCTACTATATATATATAAAAAATAAAATAAAATAAAAATACATTATTACTGGTGGTATTCATAATTTTTTATATAACTATGTAAATCAGTTATGAACAAATTATTATATATATATAGAGGCTGTCATTGTAAATAAGAATTTGTTCATAACTGATTTACATAGTTATATAAAAAAATTATGAATACCACCAGTAATAATGTATTTTTATTTTATTCAACTAGGCAAGTCAGTTAAGAACAAATTCTTATTTTACAATTTACAATGACGGCCTACACTGGCCAAACCCGGATGACGCTGGGCCAATTATGCACCACCCTATGGGACTCCCAATCACAGCAAGTTGTGATACATCCTGGATTCAAACCAAGGTGTCTGTAGTGACGCCTCTAGCACTGAGATGCAGTGCCTTAGACCGCTGCGCCACTCTGGAGCCAGAAGTGGCATCGTCTCCCACTGTTCCTCCGGAAATAATAGTCATACCACAGGACACACGTGGAGAGAGAGAGGGACACCAGATGTCCCAACAGAGGTGACACAGAGAGACAGAGGGGACAGATGTTCTGCTGGGCGGATAGACAGGATAGACAATGGGACTATAACTAACGAGGGCACAAAAGTCATTGTCTCGGTCAGAGATCCTTCACATCACAGTAGAATAGAATAGAAGTGTGTCGTAGGACAGAAGTGTGGACCAGATGTTATGAGTAGGGCTCAGAGGAGACTTTCCTGATCATATGACCTGACAAGGAAAAATGGATTGGCTATAGGTCTTACTACGGCCCAGAGGTTTTCCTGGTCAGTTCACATGGTCAGAGACAAACTCCCGGCCCTTGTCACGAGGAATAAGTCATTCCACTGAAAAGTATCACATAGTATTAACAGTAGCGCAATTAAGGGTGATTTGGTCTCTTCTAAATAACAGACCAGGATAATAATCAGGAATCCGATCCTGATTTTAGCAACTTGAGGAAAGCTGCCCCAAGTGTTTTTGTTGCTGAGATACCGAACTACTGGACCTACGCACCGAGTCATATGATGTAGCCTGAAGTCCTTAGGACTTGTGGTCCTTGCAACTCATTATTTAAACTAAACATACAGAGCAAACGGTCATCAGCATCATCGTTGTTTAGCTAACAGGGACAAAGTACTTTCCTAATACGGCATTATCTTTGATCTCTGTATGTCATATCTACTTCACAAGAGTGGGAGGTGAAAGGGGGGTTTCAATTAGGTCTTCCTAAGAATAACTCTCAACGAGAAACTCTGATGAACAATAAATCCCTGATCGGATGGTTGGTTGTGTAAAAGCACCCCCCTCCGCCCCGCCCAATCGGTCTTTAGCTCTTTGTGATGAATATCCAATTGGTGCTAACAAGTCCACATGCACCGACAGAAGTTCTAGTCCTTGCCTGTCTAATAAACTACAGCAGCATGGAGGAAAATGTATGATTGCTCAGTAGTTTTCCTATTCTAAACAACCAACAAATGTCATGACATATAACAATCTCCCTCTCTCTCTCTCTCTCTCTCTCTCTCTCTCTCTCTCTCTCTCTCTCTCTCTCTCTCTCTCTCTCTCTCTCTCTCTCTCTCTCTCTCTCTCTCTCTCTCTCTCTCTCTCTCTCTCTCTCTCTCTCTCTCTCTCTCTCTCTCTCTCTCTCTCTCTCTCTCTCTCTCTCTCTCTCTCTCTCTCTCTCTGACCTCAACACAAAGGCACAGTAGAGCAGAGAGGAGAGTTGTACTCTGCAAAATAGTTGTTTTGTTTCCTCCCGGCCCTATCAATGCATTAGGCTACTCCAGCGTGTCTCACGATTATTGGGCGTCCGACCACCAGGGCAAATATTTAGTGGGAGATGCCGACCTGGGCCCCGAGCACACAGAGGCTTTGTCCATTGGACTGGGAAGGAATAATAATCTCCACTGGAGGACTCAGTAACCCCTAGGCGGAGGGGACAGACACACACACACACAAAGGGACACACACACCACACAAAAATGCACATACACACAGGTCTCCACTGGACAGTGAGTATCACCACAAACATTTGCCTTGCTGAACTAAAAAGGCACAAAAGCACCTTAAGTGCCCCCTTCAACCCCACCGCCCCCCTGCCCTACTCCCCCCTAAACAATGACTTTACACAAGACTAATCATTAACCTAGACCTCTCCCTCCTTCCCTTCTCTTGTGGCCGTTTCAGCCTGTTCTGAACCACAAGCAATGACTCCACATCACCCTGACTAAAACCAGTTCTGATCTTCCCCATGCAATATAAAAAGCCCATATGGCGTTTAGAATGTAAGTTCTCCCTTAATATTTAGCCTCCTATAAGCACACTTTTGTTTCAGCTGTCGGAGAGTTTTACTCCACCCAGTTGAGCTGTTGATAAAGTATTCAAAGCGGCCCTCTAAAAATATGTATACACACACATCCTTTTTTTGCATAAACGCAGCTGTCTGAGTGTGTGCTGACATCAGCATGTGTGTTAGTGCTGTTGTTTGCATGCCACGCACATATTTATAGCAACACGACCGTGGCTAGTCATGGTGTGTCTGTCCACACGTGTGTGCGTTCTGCTGTTAGCAGGGCTCTAAAGTGAGGCCATTGTGGTTGCATATGCTCCTAAATGTTTAGCTGTGCTACTTGGAATTTTATTTTGAGAGCATCAATATGTTCACCAATATGCTGCAGTAGTTAATGTGTCGGGGGGCTAGGGTCAGTTTGTTATATCTGGAGTACTTCTCCTGTCCTATTCGGTGTCCTGTGTGAATTTAAGTGTGCTCTCTCTAATTCTCTCATTCTCTCTTTCTCTCTCTCGGAGGACCTGAGCCCTAGGACCATGCCTCAGGACTACCTGACATGATGACTCCTTACTGTCCCCAGTCCACCTGGCCGTGCTGCTACTCCAGTTTCAACTGTTCTGCCTTATTATTATTCGACCATGCTGGTCATTTATGAACATTTAAACATCTTGGCAATGTTCTGTTATAATCTCCACCCGGCACAGCCAGAAGAGGACTGGCTACCTCACATAGCCTGGTTCCTCTCTAGGTTTCTTCCTAGGTTTTGGCCTTTCTAGGGAGTTTTTCCTAGCCACCGTGCTTCTACACCTGCATTGCTTGCTGTTTGGGGTTTTAGGCTGGATTTCTGTACAGCACTTTGAGATATCAGCTGATGATATGACTAGGGGAGAAGAAGAAAAACAATCACCAGGAATAATCGTTGTTATGGCTAGGCTTTGCTGTAGTGCTGCCTCCGAATGTGCCATACCTCGCGGGCACCTATAGTGCACCTATAGGCCTAAGGCTCGTCAATCAGATGGCTTACGATTACAGTGTCTGCAGCTTCCTCCAGAGGACAGCAAAATGGACACTGTGAGAGTTCCAAACGTTTAAAAGAGAGACTGTCGACGAATACAGCAAAGAGCTGCTGTTTTTATGAGTGAGTTCATGTTTACGTTTTCATTCAGCTCTGTCAACCCCTTTTTTATTCAACACTTTTATACGCCGTAAAACAAGCTTCTCCCTTCTTCCACTTCAACCAGCACTGCAGCTGCAATGAACGAGTGTATCAAAAGGCTTGCATTGTTGTTATTAGTGGAAATACTTCACTTTCTCTGGTCATAGGAGTAACATGAATTTGTGGATGAGGCCAAAATAATGCGGAGTGACTCGAGTTTCGCCATCAGCTGGAAGACGGTGTCCCCTTTTTGGTCATGGTCAGTCTCAGCGGACGGTGAGAGAGCAGAGGGCTGCTCCCTCCCTCCCTCCGCTGAGACTGATCATCAGATGCAGGCATTGTCAGTAAATTGAAAGAAAAAAAAGAAGTTTATGCCCACTCAGCTGTGCCTCACAAGCAATACAACAACTGATCTATTACCGTTGTGATCATAAACCTTACGTTTTGAAATATCATTTGGAAATGGTCTGAGAAGAACAACATCAGCAAGGCAATTCAAGCTTAGCCAATATGCACAAACCTCATTGCTACAGACTGTTTTGAATAGGTTATTGTTGCATAGGCTTAAGATTTTTAAATCATTTTAAAAATAAATCTGAGCAGTAGATCTCAGCTTGCAGGTATTTGTATCAACATTTTAGCTTTTTATAATAAACAAAAAACTAGATTTCACCTCCTTCCTATAGGCTATAGTAATCAACTAAAATTCCAGACTTTGAACAAGCTACAGTCATGACATTCTGTACATACAGTATTTGCATCTCCTCTTAAGCAACATGTTTCTCATAAGGACTAGGGCTGAACGTCCTTTAGGTGCCTTTTGGCAAACTCCAAGCGGACCTTTCACTGAGGAGTGGCTTCCGTCTGGCTTGGTTTTTGCTCTGACATGCACTGTCAACTGTGGGACCTATATAGACAGGTGTGTGCCTTTCCAAATCATGTCCAATCAACTGAATTTAGGACAGGTGGACTCCAATCAAGTTGTAGAAACATCGTAAGGATGATCAATGAAAACAGGATGCACCTGAGCTCAATTTCGACTCTCATAGCAAAGGGTACTTTGTAAGTGAGGTATTTCTGTTTTACATTTTTTTTATACATTTGCAAACATTTCTAAAAACCTGTTTACACTTTGTCATTATGGGGTATTGTGTGTAGATTAATGAGGAAAACAAACTATTGCATCAATTTTAGAATAAGGCTGTACCTTAACAAAATGTGGAAAGAGTTAAGGGGTCTGAATACTTTCCGAATGTACTGTATATGCTTTATAATGCTTTTGAATGACTTCCGGTTTTGGTGGGAAATACCAGGTTTCCCGAGAGAACAGTGATTTATTCTTGGGATGGAACTTTTGTAAAATACTGGGAAAACATTCAACCCTCATAAGGACCTATAAGCTCGGCCCATTATATTTCCTGCATTTTTTATGTTCCCCACCAAACTTTGAACAAGCATATATCCTGTCCCTTATGAGCTACAGTCATGACATTTTGTACAGTGCCTTGTAAAAAATATTCACCCCCCTTCATGTTTTTCCTATTTTTGTTGCATTACAACCTGTAATTTAATGGATTTTTATTTGGATTTCATGTAATGGACATAGACAAAATAGTCCAAGCTGGTGAAGTGAAATGAAAAAAATTACTTGTTTCAAAAAATTAAGAAATATTTATTGGTCTGTGCATATGTATTCACCCCCTTTGCTATGAAGCCCCTAAATAAGATCTGGCGCAACCAATTACCTTCAGAAGTCACATAATTAGTTAAATAAAGTCCACCTGTGTGCAATCTAAATGTCACATGATCTCAGTATATATACAGCTGTTATGTAAGGCCCCAGAGTCTGCAACATCACTAAGCAAGGGGCACCACCAAGCTAGCGGCACCATGAAGACCAAGGAGCTCTCTAAACAGGTCAGGGACAAAGTTGTGGAGAAGTTCAGATCAGGGTTTGGTTATAAAAAATATCTGAAACTTTTAACCTCCCACGGAGCACCATTAAATCCATCCTAACATTTTTTAAAGAATATGGAACCACAACAAACCTGCCAAGAGAGGGCCGCCCACCAGAGAGGCATTAACCAGAGAGGCAACAAAGAGACCAATGATAACCCTGGAGGAGCTGCAAAGCTCCACAGCAGAGATTGGAGCATCTGTCCATAGGACCACTTTAAGCTATACACTCCACAGAGCTGGACTTTATGAAATAGTGTCCAGAAAAAAAAGAAACAAACACATTTGGTGTTTGCCAAAAGGCATGTGGGAGACTCCCAAAACATATGGAAGAAGGTACTCTGGTCAGATGAGACTAAACTTGATATTTTTTGCCATCAAGGAAAACGCTATGTCTGTTGCAAACCCAACACCTCTAATCACCCCGAGAACACCATCCCCACAGTGAAGCATGGTGGTAGCAGCATCATGCTATGGGGATGTTCTTCGTCGGCAGAGACTGGGAAACTGGTCAGAATTGATGGAATGATGGATGGTGCTAAATACAGGGAAATTCTTGAGGGAAACCTGTTTCAGCCTTCCAGAGATTTGAGACTGAGACGGAGGTTCACCTTCCAGCAGGAAAATGACCCTAAGCATACTGCTAAAGCAACACATGAGTGGTTTAAGGGGAAACACTTAAATGTCTTGGAGTGGCCTAGTCAAAGCCCAGACCTAAAATCCAATTGAGAATCTGTGGTATGACTTCAAGATTGCTGTTCTTCCTTGAAGAATGGGCAAAAATCCCGGTGGCTAGATTTGCCAAGCTTAAAGAGACATACCCCAAGACACTTGCAGCTGTAATTGCTACAAAATATGGCTCTACAAGTATTGACTTTTGGGGGGTGAATAGTTATGCATGCTCATGTTTTCAGTTTTTGTTGTCTTATTTCTTGTTTGTTTCACAATAAAAAAATATTTAGCATGTTGTGTAAATCAAATGATACAAACACCCCGCAAAACATCTATTTTAATTCCAGGTTGTAAGGGAACAAAACAGGAAAAATGCCCGGGGGGAGTGAATACTTTCTCCAGCCACTGTACATATATGCATCTCCTCATGAGAAATAAGTTTCCCATAAGGATCTAGAAGCTCCGCCCATTCACCAATGGTGAACATTTTGAAAGAGTGTGTCGACTATCTACAGGCACTGTAATTCTATACAGAAGCAGCTAACAATGTATTAACGTTGGCAATGGGTGGGATTATGAATCTATCGCCGTGCGTTAGTTACACACGATACCTCAGACACCACTGGCCCTATTTTGACGAAACTTGGGTGAATGATGTGTCTCGCCACGGAGATCCGTCATTCACAAAAATTACACTGATTGGCAAAAGGGAGGCGCTATAGTAATAACTGAAAACTTCAATGCATCTCTCTATCAAGCAGTCGAGTCCGTTCTCTGACGTCCCATCCATTGTGAGCTATCAGTGCGGATTTCCGGCGAGGGGAAAAAAATACTTAATTGTTTGAATAATTATCACAAATTCCAGGCGGGGGGGGGGGGTTGCTGCCTAAATTGTGGGAGACAACATGTTTATTGTTGCCTTGTTTAAGTTTGGAGCACCAGTGTTACCAATTAAAACATGTTAATTTAGATCCCTGGCTGTGAGTCACTGTAACTGGAAGGGTGGTAATGACTCATTCATTGAGGCCTTTACAGCAGAAATCATTTGGGCTTTGCTCATCAGGGAAAGTCCTTGTCAGTTGTCCAACTGATTGTATTCAACTGAAATGTGTCTTCCACATTTAACCCAGCCCCCGCTGAATCAGAGAGGTGTGGGGGGGCTGCCTTAATCAACATCCACGGCACCCAGGGAAAAGTGGGTTAATTGCCTTGCTCAGAACAACATATTTATTCCTTGTCAGCTCGGGGATTCGATTCAGCAACCTTCCAGTTACTGGCCCAACAGTCGAACCACTAGGCTAACCGCCGCCATGTGACAAATAAACGCCCTGTCCCTGAGCTCCGAAGTTCAACTGACACCAAGTGACAGTAGATTTGTGCTAGTGTTACATAGCCTACATTTAATTTAAACCAAGTAAGGTGTATTCATGTATTTTTTTAAGTAATGCAGTATTGTACAGACTGTGGAGCTCAGGTGCGTAACTGTCTCCTAACTGTGACAGAGATGTTGAAGATGAGGAGAGAATCACCAGTTACTGATGTACACTCACAGAGCTGTTAATCTTCATCTGCAGTAGGGTCTGCAGATACTCCTCAGACGGGGTCAGCTGCTGGGTCTCATGGCTCAACCCCGTCCCGGCACCCATCCCCGGGTTCGGCGCCGAGGCCCTTCTCAGCACATCCGTTTTCATCGTGTCTGTTTTGGGCGAGCACACAGTGTCCAGGAGTCCAAAGAACTCACTCCGCCTGCGCAACATGCTCATGGTCATTGCACACCAATTTAGGAGAATGGTATAGGGCAGCCAAGGACTTTAATCCATTTCAGAAGGTGAAAAAAGCAATGGAGGAAAATAATACACGTTCTGACCAAGATGTCCTTTGTAGATCACAACAATAAGTCCAACAGACCAAAGATTCTAACAAAAAAGGGTGAAAGAACAAAAAGGGACAAAGATAGAAACCAAGGATGAAGAGAGACTTCCAGAACCAATCTAACCAGTCTAGAACATGACCAGCCTTTACCCAGAATGCCCACGACTCATGACATGACTCAGTAGAAACCTGGTTTTGACGTGGTTATTAATCTGATTACAAATCCTTTCGCCTCACCCCGACCCCCCCGCTACCCCACCACCCAATCAAATGTCACCGTTCTCTCTGAGATTACTACATCGGGCCAATGAACACACGTCAGCCATTGTTCTTAGAGCTGTTTTTCAGAGTTTGTTATTTTTGAAAGAGATCAAAGTCTTATTTCTTACATAATCGCATTTTGTCTAGAATAAAAGGCAAACGGTGAAAATGAAGAGAGATTTCTAGGATTTAACCAACCATGTGATAGCGCTCTGCAGATGAAGAGTGGGTGGAAAAACATATAGCCTAAAGCATACTGAACTATAGGCTTATAGGCTCTTGCTGGTATAATATATTAGGGAATTGGAACACATCCATACTGTATAAGGAAATTGGAACCCATACAGCTTTCCAATACTCTAGAGCCCTCAAACTCAACTATGGACCTCTGATTTAGATCTGGGACACCCGGTGGGTGCAATTCATTATCAGGTCGAAGAGAAAATCAGCAGGCTCTGGACCTTGTAGGGTATGAGTTGAACACCTCTGCTCTAGAGGGTCTCTGTTCAGGATCTGATCTGGTCTGGGACCAGGGATGGGCAACTCCAGTCTTCAGGGGCCTGATTGGTGTCACACTTTTGCCCCAGCCCCAGCATACACACCCGACTCCAATAATCGAATCAGGATCTTCAGTTTAGAACGCAATTAGTTTAACAGCTGTGTTTGCTAGGGATGGGGGGGAAAGTGTGACACCACTCCGGCCCACGAGGATAGAAGTTTCCCAACCCTGTGCTAGACCTTGATAACATTGGGTGGCTGGGTGACATGGAAGGATGATTCCGATTAGTCCACATCTTCCCAGCTGCACGGTGCAGGCCCTGTGTTGTTGTTACTGTAGGCCTTACCATGCTAGCTAGTGGCCCTACTACTTTACATCAACGAATCAACCTTAAGCCCCAAACATACAGCCAACTGGCAGCCTCCATGCCCTGCCACAGACTAGCACTCACGCTGAGCATCGGCGTGTTTAATGGGCAAGGGCGAGCAGTTAACAGTGAATGTAATGTCACGACAATGGCACCCCTGCCCAGAGGACCAGCTATCCAGAGATAGCACTGTGGTTGAATCCAAATTGCCACCATATTCCCTATGTAGTGCACTACTTCAGACCATAGTAGTGGTCAAAAGTAGTGCACTAAGTACTAGGCTGCCATTTCAGACGCAAGACTCAATCCCTCTCCAAGGCTACCAACACTAGGCTTATGCAGGCCCAGACCACAGCAAGCAAGGGAAACTCTTCAGAGCATTCCAGTTATAAGCTATCGTAACGTGCAGGGATGTCATGCACCCCCAAAATCTGAGGGGGCATAAAGGATGTGAGGATGGCTATTTCCAGCAAACATGAGCCATAGTCATTATGCTTAGTTCTATGTCAAAAATATGTTTATTTTTCTGCATATCTAAGCATACACTGTTAGAAAAGGGTTCCAAAAGGGTCATTCAGCTGTTCCCATAAGGGAACCCTTTTGGGTTACATGTAGAACCCTCTACCTGGAACCAAAAAGGGTAATTCAATGAGTACTCCTATGGGGACAGCTAAAAAAAAACTTTTAGGGTCGAGATAGCACCTTGATCTGTCTGTATCCTCCTGAATGGTGGTTATTCTGTTAAAAAGGATCGGACCCTTTTTAAAATATTTCCACCTGAAATGACATACCCAAATCTAACTGCCTGTAGCTCAGGACCTGAAGCAAGGATATGCATATTCTTGATACCATTTGAAAGGAAACACTTTTGTGTTAATGTGAAACTAATGTAGGAGAATATAACACATTAGATCTGGTAAAAGATAATAAAAACAAAAAAACATGCAGTTTCATTTTTTTTGGTATCGTCTTTGAAATGCAAGAGAAAGCCCAACACCGTGCAGGACGTTTGGCATTTCCCAGAGAACACCAAGATTGGCAAATTCGCCACTGGTTCCCTGTGCTCTTCACAGATGAAAGCAGGTTCACACTGAGCACATGTGACAGACGTGACAGAGTCTGGAGACGCCGTGGAGAACGTTCTGCTGCCTGCAACATCTTCCAGCATGACCGGTTTGGCGGTGGGTCAGTCATGGTGTGGGGTGGCATTTCTTTGGGGGGCCGCACAGCCCTCCATGTGCTCGCCAGAGGTAGTCTGACTGCCATTAGGTACCGAGATGAGATGCTCAGACCCCTTGTGAGACCATATGCTGGAGCGGTTGGCCCTGGGTTCCTCCTAATGCAAGACAATGCTAGACCTCATGTGGCTGGAGTCTGTCAGCAGTTCCTGCAAGAGGAAGGCATTGATGCTATGGACTGGCCCGCCCGTTCCCCAGACTTGAATCCAATTGAGCACATCTGGGACATCATGTCTCGCTCCATCCACCAACGCCACGTTGCACCACAGACTGTCCAGGAGTTGGCGGATGCTTTAGTCCAGGTCTGGGAGGAGATCCCTCAGGAGACCATCCGCCATCTCATCAGGAGCATACCCAGGCGTTGTAGGGAGGTCATACAAATACATGGAAGCCACACACACTACTGAGCCTCATTTTGACTTGTTTTAAGGACATTACATCAAAGTTGGATCAGCCTGTAGTGTGGTTTTCCACTTTAATTTTGAGTGTGACTCCAAATCCAGACCTCCATGGGTTGACAAATTGGATTTCCATTGATAATTCTTGTGTGATTTTGTTGTCAGCACATTCAACTATGTAAAGAAAAAAGTATTTCATAAAAATATTTCATTCATTCAGATCTAGGATGTGTTATTTTAGTGTTCCCTTTATTTTTTTGAGCAGTGAATTTGGTCACCTACAAACAAGCAAGATTTCTGGCTCTCACAGACCTGTAACTTCTTCTTTAAGAGGCTCCTCTGTCCTCCACTCGTTACCTGTATTAATGGCACCTGTTTGAACTTGTTATCAGTATAAAAGACACCTGTCCACAACCTCAAACAGTCACACTCCAAACTCCACTATGGCCAAGACCAAAGAGCTGTCAAAGGACACCAGAAACAAAATTGTAGACCTACACCAGGCTGGGAAGACTGAATCTGCAATAGCTTGGTTTGAAGAAATCAACTGTGGGAGCAATTATTTATTAGAAAATGGAAGACATACAAGACCACTGATAATCTCCCTCGATCTGGGGCTCCACGCAAGATCTCACCCTATGGGGTGAGCAAAAATCCCAGAACCACACGGGGGGACCTAGTGAATGACCTGCAGAGAGCTGGGACCAAAGTAACAAAGCCTACCATCAGTAACACACTACGCCGCCAGGGACTCAAATCCTGCAGTGCCAGACGTGTCCCCCTGCTTAAACCAGTACATGTCCAGGCCCGTCTGAAGTTTGCTAGAGAGCATTTGGATGATCCAGAAGACGATTGGGAGAATGTCATATCGTCAGATGAAACCAAACTTTTTTGGTAAAAACTCAACTCGTCGTGTTTGGAGGACAAAGAAGAGTTGCATCCAAAGAACACCATACCTACTGTAAAGCATGGGGGTGGAAACATCATGCTTTGGGGCTGTTTTTCTGCAAAGGGACCAGAGCGACTGATCCGTGTAAAGGAAAGAATGAATGGGGCCATGTATCATGAGATTTTGTGTGAAAACCTCATTCCATCAGCAAGGGCATTGAAGATGAAACATGGCTGGGTCTTTCAGCATGACAATGATCCCAAACACACCACCCGGGCAACGAAGGAGTGGCTTCAGGATGACAAATCAGAGCAAGATTACTCAATGTAAGTACTTCATTTACCTTCATAGGTGAATGTATCAAACCAGTTGCCGGGCTAAAAAATGTTTTGTTGTTGTGCACTCTCCTCAAACAATAGCATGGTATTTTTTCACTGTAATAGCTACTGTTAATTGGACACTGCAGTTAGATTAACAATTATTTATTCCAGGAGGGGAGTGTCTCTGCTGCTGTTCCTAAGAAGCTTGATCTTGCAAACTATTGTTAGCCACTTAGTTTGCAAAACCCAGCTGGAGAGAATGTGCAGTTATAATTCAATAGTTCTAAGATATATAGCTGGCAAACAGTAGTGAATTTCATACAAGTGTAACTTGATCACTGCACTTACATTGAGCTGCAGGAGTGACTCACCTCACGAAGCTTCCATTTTGCCTGTTGTGCTTCTTTGTAAACAAACACAAGTGACTGGCTCAAACCTCTGTTTTGGGAACCTAGTACCGGAAAAGCTTCATGATGAAAAAGCTTCATCATAAAAAATGATCTAAGGGGCAAAATTATGAATGTGATCTGCTTTATCTATTACCTAGTGCACAAGTTGACTGCAGGTATTTATTTAAAAAATAAACTAATATTCAAAGCCCCAAAAAAAGAACTTACCAGAATGCTAACAAAATGCTAACAAGTACACTACATGACCAAAAGTATGTGTACAACTGCTTGTCGAACATCTCATTCCAAAATCATGGACATTAATATGGAGTTGGTCCCCCCTTTGCTGCTATAACAGCCTCCACTCTTCTGGGAAAGCTTTAGATTTTATAACATTGCTGTGGGGACTTGCTTCCCTTCAGCCAAAAGAACATTAATGAGGTTGGGCACTGATGTTGGGCAATTAGGCCTGGCTAGTAGTCGATTAGGCCTGGCTAGTAGTCCCAATTCATACCAAAGGTGTTCAATGGGGTTGAGGTCAGGGCTCTGCGTAGGCCAGTCAAGTTCTTCCACACCGATCTCGACAAACCATTTCTGTATGGACCTTGCTTTGTGCACGGGGGCATTGTCATGCTGAAACAGGACAGGGCCTTCCCCAAACTGTCACAATGTTGGAAGCACAGAATCTTCTAGAATGTCATTGAATGCTGTAGCGTTAATATTTCCCTTCACATGAACTAAGGGGCATAGCGCAAACCATGAAAAACAGCCCCTGACCATTATTCCTCCTCCAACAAACTTTTATAGTTGGCACTATGCATTCAAGAAGGTAGCGTTCTCTTGGCATCCACCAATCCCAGATTCGTCCGTCGGACTGCCAGATGGTGAAGTGTGATTCATCACTCCAGAGAACGTGTTTCCACTGCTCCAGAGTTCAATGGCAGAGAGCTTTACACCACTCCAGCTGACGCTTGGCATAGCACTTAGGCTTGTGTGTGGCTGCTTGGCCATGGAAACCCATTTCATGAAGCTCCCGACGAAAACAGTTATTGTGTTGACGTTGCTTCCAGAGGCAGTTTGGAACTCGGTAGTGGGCGCTACGCGCTTCAACACCTGGTGATCGCGTTCTGTGAGCTTGTGTGGCCTACCATTTCGCAGCTGAGCTGTTGTTGCTCCTAGACGTTTCCAGTTCACATTAACATGACTTACAGTTGACCGGGGCAGCTCTACCGTGGCAGCTCTAGCAGGGCAGAAATTTGACGAACTGACTTGTTGGAAAGGTGGCATCCTGAGGGTGCTACGTTGAAAGTCACTGAGCTCTTCAGTAAAGCCATTCAACTGCCAATGTTTTTGCTATGGATATTGCATGGCTGTGTGCTTGATTTATATACCTAACAGCAATGGGTGTGTCTGAAATAACCAAATCCACTCATTTGAAGGGGTGTCCACATACTCTTGTATATAACGTAAACTCACTCACTCTTGTACAACACCTTATTTTAGCGCCCCAAAAACGTAATACTTCCAGATCAACTGTAATGTCAATACCATTGTAAAGCACAATTTCTCCCCTTTCCAACAGAATCAATTACATGACCTAAACGCTGCCCTTTTCTGCATAATTCACGAAGACAATTAGCCCTGTCGGGTGGGGAAGCGAAACTAATGCGTGATAGTGAGAAGGAGAGATGTTGTGTGGAAAAATTGCTTTGTTTCACTCATTCTGTCCAACTTATCACCTTATCGCCTCTAAGATGTAAATAAACACTATAAAGAGTTTATATAATGTGTCATTACATACCTATTTGAAGGTTTGTGTCGAATTTGAACAGCGGCTTTGAGAATGCTGATTGCATGCAATTATGGCGCAAAAAATGACTAGGTATCCCCCCTTACCCCCGTCACTGTCCATTTCTTGTTTTTAAATGATGGGGGAAGTTCTACACCTGGTGGAGAGAGATTGTAAGACGGAAATAGTTGCTTTATGCGTGCTGTACGTTACGACATGACACGTCACGATGTAACGGAGGGTCCATTTTTTTCAACTTTTATCCAATACTACAGAGCCATTACCATGTTGATCAACGCTTGAATGGAAACCTAGTTCACACCCCCGGTTTTGAAGTCAACACAGTTGCTACAGTCCCATTAGTTTTCTTTGTAGCCTCGTTTGAAAGTTGCGGTTGCGCACATTTGTACGGAATGGGGTGAGTTTACGTTATTGTCATGTTTTGTCTTATCTTGTCTTGTCATTTTGCTTTCCCTTCTGTTCGTTTCCCCCTGCTGGTCTTATTAGGTTCGTTCCCTTTTTCTCTCTCCCTCCCTCTCTCTCCTCTCTCTATCGTTCCGTTCCTGCTCCCAGATGTTCCTATTCTCCTACTCAATCATCTAGTCTTTTCACACCTGTTCCCTATCTTGCCTTCTGATTTGAGTCCCTATTTCTCCCCTTGTTTTCCGTTTCTGTCCTGTCGGATCCTTGTATACTGTTCGCCGTGCTGTGTCTTTGTCTCGCCCTGTCGTGTCTTGTTTCCCTCAGATGCTGCGTTTGAGCAGGTGTCTGAGTCTGCTACGGTCGGTGCCTTCCCGAGGCAACCTACAGTTAATGGTCGAGTCTCCAGTCTATCCTCGTCACTACGAGTGGAATTAAGTTTTTTATGTTTTGTTTTCTGCTCTGATTGTCCAGAAGTATTGCCTATTTCCTTTACTGGAATAAAGACTCTGTTTTCGCCAAGTCGCTTTTGGGTCCTCATTCACCTGCATAACAGAAGGATCCGACCAAGAAGGGACCCAGCGACTATGGATTCTCTCTACTCTACTCTCGAGTTCCAGGGAGCGATGCTCGGCAGACACGAGCAGGAATTGTCTGCTGCTCGGCATGCCGTTGAGACCCTGGCCGCTCAGGTCTCCGACCTCTCAGGACAGTATCAGAGTCTTCGTCTCGTGCCACCAGCTACTTCCTGGTCTTCCGAGTCTCCGGAACCTAGGGTTAATAACCCACCATGTTACTCTGGGCAGCCCACTGAGTGCCGCTCCTTTCTCACCCAGTGTGATATAGTGTTCTCTCTCCAACCCAACACATACTCAAGAGAGAGAGAGCTCGGATTGCCTACGTCATATCACTCCTTACTGGTCGGGCTCGGCAGTGGGGCACAGCTATCTGGGAGGCAAGCGCTGAGTGTACTAACGATTATCTGAACTTTAAAGAGGAGATGATAAGGGTTTTTGATTGTTCAGTTTTTGGGAAAGAAGCTTCCTGGTCCCTGTCTTCCCTATGTCAAGGTAATCGATCCATAACGGATTACTCTATAGAGTTTCGCACTCTTGCTGCCTCCAGTAACTGGAACGAGCAGGCGTTGCTCGCTCGTTTTCTGGAGGGACTCCACGCTAAGGTTAAGGATGAGATTCTCTCTCGGGAGGTTCCATCCAGCGTGGATTCTTTGATTGAACTCGCTATTCGCATTGAACGACGGGTAGATCTTCGTCACCGAGCTCATAGAAGAGAGCTCGCGTTAACTGTGTCTCCCCTCTCTCCGACACTACCATCTTTCCCCACTGACTCAGGTGTTGAGCCCATGCAGCTGGGGGGTATTCGTATTTCGACTAAGGAGAGGGAACGGAGAATCACCAACCGCCTCTGTCTCTATTGCGGTTCCGCTGGTCATTTTGTCATTTCATGTCCAGTTAAAGGCCAGAGCTCATCAGTAAGCGGAGGGCGACTGATAAGCGCTACTAGACGGTCCTCTCCGTCAAGTACCTGTACTACCTTACCGGTCCATCTACGCTGGACCGGATCGGCAGCTTCCTGCAGTGCATTAATAGACTCTGGGGCGGAGGGCTGTTTTATGGACGAAGCCTGGGCTCGGGAACATGACATTCCTCTCAGACAGTTAGGGGAGCCCACGGTCATGTTCGCCTTGGATGGTAGTCCTCTCCCCAGTATATTATGTGAAACCCTACCTTTAACCCTCACTGTATCTGGTAACCATAGTGAGACCATTTCTTTTTTGATTTTTTGTTCACCTTTTACACCTGTTGTTTTGGGTCATCCCTGGCTAGTGTGTCATAATCCTTCTTTTGATTGGTCTAGTAATTCTATCCTTTCCTGGAACGTTTCTTGTCATGTGAAGTGTTTAATGTCTGCTATTCCTCCTGTTTGTTCTGCTCCCTCTTCACAGGAGGAACCTGGTGATTTGACAGGAGTGCCGGAGGAATATCATGGTCTGCGCACGGTCTTCAGTCGGTCCAGAACCAACTCCCTTCCTCCTCACCGGTCGTATGATTGTTGTTCTGATCTCCTCAAGAAGCGTTTTGCATCCGCTCCTATCCTTGTTGCACCTGACGTCACTAAACAGTTTATTGTCGAGGTTGACGCGTCGGGGGTGGGCGTGGGAGCCATTCTGTCCCAGCGCTCCGATACTGACGATGGGGTCCACCCTTGCGCGTATTTTTCTCATCGCCTGTCACCGTCGGAACGTAACTATGATGTGGCTAACCGTGAACTGCTCGCCATCCGTTTAGCCCTAGGCAAATGGCGACAGTGGTTGGAGGGGCGACCGTTCCTTTTGTCGTTTGGACTGACCAAAGGAACCTTGAGTACATCCGTTCTGCCAAACGACTGAATGCGCGTCATGCTCGTTGGGCGTTGTTTTTTGCTCGTTTCGAGTTCGTTATTTCTTATTGCCCGGGTACTAAGAACACCAAGCCTCATGCTTTATCCCGTCTCTTTAGTTCTTCTGTGGCTTCTACCGATCCCGAGGGGATCCTTCCTGTTGGGCGTGTTGTCGGGTTGACTGTCTGGGGAATTGAGAGACAGGTTAAGCAAGCACTCACTCACACTCCGTCGCCGCACGCTTGTCCTAGTAACCTTCTTTTCGTTCCTGTCTCTACTCGTCTGGCTGTTCTTCAGTGGGCGCACTCTGCCAAGTTAGCTGGCCACCCCGGCGTTCGGGGTACTACTCAGGAGCGTGACACGCGCCGTTTCGTGGCTGCGTGTTCGGACTGCGCGCAGAATAAGTCTGGTAATTTTTTTTCTGCTTCTGCTCCTGGTCTTGCTGGGTCTCAGTCTGTTCCCTGCCACCGCATCTCTCCTGTTCTTGTTCCTGCCCTTGCTGTGTCTCAGTCTGTCCCTAGTTGTTACTCTCCTGTCCTGTTTGGTCCTGTTTGCTCTAAAGCTTTCAGTTCTCTACCCGTGTCTCATTTTTTTTTTTAGAGTAGTACCCTAGTTTCCCTTTTTATCGTTTTCCGTTACGGTCCTGCGGAGAGGAGTTGGGTTCTTTCTCGGGACGTGCTGGACCGTTTGTGATCTATGATTTCCTCCGTTTCCGCCAGTGTTCCTCCTCGAGTGCGCCAGGAGGCGCTCGGTGAGTGGGGGGGTACTGTCATGTTTTGTCTTATATTGTCTTGTCATTTTGCTTTCCCTTCTGTTCGTTTCCCCCTGCTGGTCTTATTAGGTTCGTTCCCTTTTTCTCTCTCTCTCCCTCCCTCTCTCTCCTCTCTCTATCGTTCCGTTCCTGCTCCCAGATGTTCCTATTCTCCTACTCAATCATCTAGTCTTTTCACACCTGTTCCCTATCTTGCCTTCTGATTTGAGTCCCTATTTCTCCCCTTGTTTTCCGTTTCTGTCCTGTCGGATCCTTGTATATTGTTCGCCGTGCTGTGTCTTTGTCTCGCCCTGTCGTGTCTTGTTTCCCTCAGATGCTGCGTTTGAGCAGGTGTCTGAGTCTGCTACGGTCGGTGCCTTCCCGAGGCAACCTACAGTTAATGGTCGAGTCTCCAGTCTGTCCTAGTCACTACGAGTGGAATTAAGTTTTTTATGTTTTGTTTTCTGCTCTGATTGTCCAGAAGTATTGCCTATTTCCTTTACTGGAATAAAGACTCTGTTTTCACCAAGTCGCTTTTGGGTCCAGATAGTTATAAGATATCTAGCTGGCAAACATTTATTTTGGCATTCCATACTGTAATTAGATCACCTGGCACACTCTGCACGACAGTGAGTGACTCAAAAGGCTCCGGTCTCTTTTTGTTGGTCTCTTTTCGTTTTGTGCGTGTAAACAAACACCACGTGACTGGGGACGACCATGAGCTACATAATAATGTGACGGTTGAAATGAAGAGCGCAATGTTCTTCATCTCCTAACGTAGCTACAGATATTCAAATGTATAAATAAATTTTTTAAATCGAATAAATAGTTTATACGGTATTGACGGTATTGAAAAAACCATCCTGTGAGTTTTTCCAAATATGAATATTACAGAAAAACATTAAACAAAACATTTGCTTTGGAGGACTGCCTAGAATTGTGAGCATGACCACACAATGTATTGTCATCATGAGCCAAATCTATTGGTTTCTACCCAAAGTTGCAAAGGAAATGTTGTGATCTATTTAATAAACACAAGAGACAAGCAAAAATGGATAAACGAGTGTGCTGGTATAGCATGAACAGCGGCATCTATTGGTCAGAACCTGTTACTTTCACACTACTTTAAGGTAAATAATGCAATCGGCTTCAATAACTAATTGCTCTGAACAGGGAGGGATAAAAACATCACTAGATTCACAGGGAATACGTTACATAGTATGGGCTATGTAAGCAATACTTCAGGCTGCAGCTTCCTACTACTTGTCAAACATAGAGAACTGATGATACTGTATACTGGTTGTCGGGGTGGGGTTGGCATGGGTGTGGGTTCCGTGGGTTGCTTAAAAAAATAACGATTCCTCATGTCTTTCTCATTGGTAGGAAGAAGTTTGGTCCAAATCGGATGTTGGATACCATATTTATTGGAAGAAATGACCAATTTGGGTGCAATCAATTAGTTTAGCTGAGATACAATTACATTTCTACAAAATAATTGTTCAGGAATGCCAATCGTACCTGTTTATAACTCCAGAAACAATTTCAGAACAATCTGAGATGGTGGGTGTCATGGCTTGCTGAAATGACACGGAACGAGTCACCAAAGACCTCTGTTCATAAATAGCCCATAGCCTTTCACTGAAGGCTAAAGGAAGGAGGGTAGTGTAACTCTAGTAGAAGGGCTTCTCGTTTTACCGTGGCCCTCCCAATCATAGTTAGCACTGCTTCATATCGCAGTCCAGGAAGACCACCAGGGTCAGTTCACACCACAAGGGGGAGGATCAAATCACCCCCTAGTAGGAATCCACCTCAACACAACCTCCTGCCAGCCACTATAAACCCAACGCTCTATTTTGGGGGGCTCAGATTGCCTGTACCGCATGTCTTTTAAGCAGGCACGCACCCTCCAGGTAAACACGACAGTGTATGGTGTCTGTTCCCGTGTTTTTGTTTAGTCAACACTCCAACATCGTACATAAATCTTTGACTAATGACATAGTACCTCTCTCTACATCACGTAGAGGCCCGGAAAGGCCGTGACCTCATGGTCTGTACAGACATAAACACAAGACAGAAATGGCAAGGGCAACAATTTGGCCGTAAAGGTTAAAGTGTCGAGATGGGGCAGTATAGACATACTCTGTGTGAAGTAGGAAACAACCCTCAAGCCTTTTGTGAAGTGACCCTTTCTCTCTCTCTCCAACCATCAGAGAGGTTTTCATGCAGTCTGGACTGGAGACATTTCTATTTTATTAGTCATTTAGTCAGTTGTGATTAGAGATATTTCCAAAACCACCAAATAAAGGAATGCTGTTTTGGTTGCGTCTACTGCTCTGGCTCCTGGCTGTCACTCTGGCAAGTTCTTTTGGATGATCTGGCAGTACACCGTGTCTATCCATATATGGTTTGAGGCATGGTGGGTATGTGGAGTGAGGGATAAGATTGCATTATGTTTATGTGGTCCAAATCTACTGTACCTCCATGGGGCTAGTCGGAGGCGAGCTGCATGCATGAGTACATATCAAAGTAGGCCATTGTGCAAATGAGAACCAGGTTTTACGTAAGAGAGAGAGAGAGACACGTCAGCCTACTTATGCACCTTCCTCTCATTTCAAACCCGAAAATAGAAGGTATGACACTTCACAGATCTATCACCTGGACTGAGAATGTGCCTGTGGACGGGGATGAAATGGTATGCCCTTGCAGATGGTCCTTCTGGGGGAATGGATGTTGTCGGGGACATACTGGTTAATTAGTCTGCTATGGATGGAAGAGCAAAGATGTTCTGCAGTGACGATGACATGAAAGCTTAGGGCCACATGGGGTTACAGAGACTGCACTTTGGGGAGATGGGGTGGCTTCTACACTGCTGTACAATCTAACATGGACAGACATAAGGCTATTAGTTTTGATTCAGCAATTGAAAGTTAATGTGATGAATTTACGGATTTGAGGAGACAAGCGTTAGAATGTCCTCACCAACATTCAGACTCGCCTCACAAAAAAAAAAATAATCCCTGCATTGCTGTTAGTGAACCCCCTGAACCACACGATCTCTTCGGTTCTTCAGAGGATTAGATCCATGACAGTTTGAGTGAGTGGTGAGTGAGTGAGTGAGTGAGTGAGAGTGAGTGAGTGAGTGAGTGAGTGAGTGAGTGGTGAGTGAGTGAGTGAGTGAGTGAGTGAGTGAAGCAATGTAGGCTGGATCTGCCTAAAAGGCTATAGTTAATTCTTACTCCGCTACTTAGGCTAGCAGCCAGTGAGATACATATTCATTTAACTGACACAAGAGATAGGCCTGGGCCAATCAGTTAAATCATCGGAGTCACTTGACATCAAACGGCCAAAGCACCTGCCTTCCAAAGCACAGAGTCCTCCCTCTTTCATGTACTGTGTAAGCACATCTGGTCTGCATATTATCTCCCCCCCAAAAAATCTAACGTTTTATTGTTTTTGTTGTTACGACTTCTATTTTTCTACTTGAATTTTCTTGTATGCATTTGCTGCTTTAGGTTACGGGTCATATTTTTCAACAACAATCCGTGCAGTTGGAATTGAAAAGACAAAATAAAGGGGGGGGGGGGATCTCTACTGTGAAATCAGTGGAACGCTGGACATGCTTGCCAGCCGTTGAGCCCTTTACAAACACGTCTGTTGAGAGTGACTTGTGGCATACCCTCTCGATCTGGTCCCTGAGACTAATTTGTTTCTGGCGGTTTGTGAATAGCTTTCGGACCACTTCCCTGCATTCTGTATCACTGGATAGGGAGGACAACGTGGTGGACGGATTTGTCATATTATACTGTGGCCAGTTTGATTCTCTCTCTGTTATTTTCCTAACATCCTTCACAATACATTTATAGACACATAGTCTACACTGCAAGGTAGGACTCAATGCAGGACTCTGTGCAAAACGATGGAGAACTATCAGGGTATCGCAACAGCTTCCTGTTTCAAAAGGTCTGTTTCCTCTCCAAAGAAACAACAGTTACTTCTACCCAGGGGACCAATCAATGGACCTGTTTCCTTTTGAAAAGAAAAAAAATCCACACAACACCTGGCATAATGAACTGCTGTCCCACGGTGATTGAAAAACAGGAACGATTTGAATACCTGATGGCTGAGATATAAGAAAACAGACAGGCCGAGAGGCACACTGTTCATGTCATATGTGTTACACTAGAATGAGCTCATTCGTAGACCTCTTCCAAGATTTCTCTCAAAGGGGTTTCTAATGAGAAGATTGTGATCAGCACTGGCAAGTCTGTTTATATTAGCAGAGCTACAACAGCCACCACTTTTTTCTATACCACCCTCTTTTCAATTTACGGAGGAAAAGACGTTAAATTCACCAGACGTAACGTTGACATTAGCCGGTCAGTACATTCCAAAGCTCCCTACTGGGGTCTCTCGTTGAGGTCACAGGGAGAACAGTAGTGAAACCGGAGTTTAGAGTACAGAGGAAATAATGCAAAGTTCAACGAGGAAGAAACATGGAGCTATGCCTATTGGACCTGGGAGGCGATCTTCTTCCTCGTGTTAGCCAGGTGAAGCGAAAAAGGAAAGTGGCACGTCATCCTTTCAGTATTTGGACAGGAGAAAATCAAACATTACTGAAACGTATGGTACTTACTAGAGGTCGACCGGTTATGATTTTTCAACGCCGATACCGATTATTGGAGGACCACAAAAGCAGATACCGATTAATCGGCCGATTTATATTTTTTTAAATGTATTTGTAATAATGACAATTACAACAATACTGAATTAACACTTATTTTAACTTAATATAATACATCAATACAATCAATTTATCCTCAAGTAAATAATGAAACATGTTCAATTTGGTTTAAATAATGCAAAAACAAATTGTTGGAGAAGAAAGTAAAAGTGCAATATGTACTATGTAAGTAAGCTAACGTTTCAGTTCCTTGCTCAGAACATGAGAACATATGAAAGCTGGTGGTTCCTTTTAACATGAGTCTTCAATATTAACAGGTTGTAGTTATTATAGGAATTATAGGACTATTTCCATTTATATTTTATTAACCTTTGACTATTGGATGTTCTTATAGGCACTTTAGTATTGCCAGTGTAACAGTATAGCTTCCGTCCCTCTCCTCGCTCCTCCCTGGGCTCGAACCAGCAACACAACGACAACAGCCACAATCGAAGCAGCGTTGCCCATGCAGAGCAAGGGAAACAACCACCCCAAGGCTCAGAGCGAGTGACGTTTGAAACGCTATTAGCGCGCGCTAACTAGCTAGCCATTTCACTTCGGTTACACCAGCCTCATCTCGAGAGTTGATAGGCTTGAAGTCATAAACAGCGCAATGCTTGACGCACAACAAAGAGCTGTTGGCAAAACGCACGAAGGTGCTGTTTGAATAAATGTTTACGCACCTGCTTCTGCCTACCACCGCTTAGTCAGATACTTAGATACTTGTATGCTTGTATGCTCAGTCAGATTATATGCAACGCAGGACACGCTAAATAATATCTAGTAATATCATCAACCATGTGTAGTTAACTAGTGATTATGATTGATTGTTTTTTATAAGATAAGTTTAATGCTAGCTAGCAACTTACCTTGGCTTACTGCATTCGCTTAATAGGCAGTCAGTCTCCTTGTGGAGTGCAACGAGAGAGAGGCAGGTCGTTATTGCGTTGGACTAGTTAACTGTAAGGTTGCAATATTGAATCCCCCGAGCTGACAAGGTGAAAATCTGTTGTTCTGCCCCTTAACAAGGCATTTAACCCACCGTTCCTAGGCCGTCATTGAAAATAAGAATGTGTTCTTAACTGACTTGCCTAGTTAAATAAAGGTATAAAAAAAATACAGATTTCCGATTGTTATGAAAAACTTGAAATCGGCCCTAATTAAATCGGCCATTCCGATTAATCGGTCGACCTCTAGTACTTGCATGACCATTTGACTACATTAGTGAGAGGATGGTGATGCAGTCTCTCTGTCTTCCAAAGAAGAAGTCCTCCATCAGAGCATCTGACAGAATGAGATAGGATAGGTCGACCTTGCGGCGATCGTCCTTGTTGGATGCACGACACACTAGAACTGACTGGTGCAATCATCAGCCAGTCATTTGCCTTTGCCCTTAGAGAGAGCCAAATCAATGACGAGTCAGGAGTGATCAACCATGACGGCTGCACTAGATACAGATCAATCCTCTTTATAAACAACCACGCACCATTATTGCCTAGATACAGTGCAGGTTAAGTTCATTTTGGATATGAGATCTCGAGTAAAAAGTCTAGGCCTGTTTTGCCTCTCATCACTCAAGACAAGAGCAATCGAATGTTTCCAACATGAGCAGCAGATAGATCCAGAGCAGCAGATAGACTCCACCACAGACCACACATTAGGCCTGGGGGAAACATAGATATCCTGGGTCATCATCACTAAATGGATGAGTTTAACCCGGGACCTGGCAAGTGGGGCACACACTGTGACATCATCATTGTCAGACAGGGAACGGAGAGAACAGAGGGGACCCGTCTGGCACGTGTCACAAACCGTTACCCATGGGGACAGGGCTGGGGCTAGTTCCTCCACATTGCCCCACCCGAGAGAGAGAGAGAGAGAGAGAGAGAGAGAGAGAGAGAGAGAGAGAGAGAGAGAGAGAGAGAGAGAGAGAGAGAGAGAGAGAGAGAGAGAGAGAGAGAGAGAGAGAGAGAGAGAGAGAGAGAGAGAGAGAGAGAGAGAGAGAGAGAGAGAGAGAGAGAGAGAGAGAGAGAGAGAGAGAGAGAGAGAGAGAGAGAGAGAGAGAGAGAGAGAGAGAGAGAGAGAGGACATTCTGTGGTCTGACGCAGAGATGAGTTGGAACATTGGAGGAAATCCTGTTCTCGTATGACAAGCAAACATACACAGTTTGCAAGAAGAAATTGCTAGATTTATATTTTATATTCTTCCCAAACATCTGTTCATCTCAACTTTCTATCAACGGTGAAGTCAACAACATCTTGGTTTGTTTGTGTTTTCTTCTTGCCTGCATCTTAAGAGTCAATCTCAAACCAGATAAATATTTATTCAGTTCATGTTTTAGGTTGCTAAGCAACACGTCTGGTGCAAGAGCCAATAATCTGCATGAGGGAGGCCCAGGGTCAACTTCTGCTTCAGAGAAACATTGGTAGCACTCACTTGTTCTAACTTCTCTCTCTGCGCTTGTGATCTAGGCTCATCGTGTGTAGGCCTACACCACTGATTAAACTGTGGAAACCTGTGGTGAATGTTTCAATTTAATTTTAACTATTGAAGCCTGTAGCTTCAAACAGTCACAGACAAAACACTGACTGTAGAGCACACCCACTTGACTTGAGAGATGTGCAAGCTATTAATAAGCACATAGTCCGGCCTACACATATCTTCAACTCACCCCAACTATGAAATGCAAGTGAAAATATCAGGATATAATGCATTAATCAAGACGTGTTTTCTTTTCATCCCCAACTGAAAGTACAGTAAGATAACCATTTAAAGGAGACCATTAGCCAAAAACTTACCTGGACTGGGTCTAAGGTTTTGATTGGGCTACTTATAGTAGCTAATTTACAATCTGAGTTGTTGTTTCATGAGCCTTGAGATGTGTGTGACAAGTTAAGGAAGAGAGCGATCATTGCGTTTTGTCTTTTCTGGCACAGCAAGGTATGCAGGGAGCCGACACAAGACATGACAAATGACAGTCATTTGTTCCCCATTATTGTTTACTGGGGATCAAATAGCAGACAGCATTAGGGGCGGGGGGGGGGCAGGTTCAGGTGACACACTGATTCACACAGGTGATTCACACAGGTGGCCAGGGCTACTGTGATTAGGCTGCACTCGTGTTCTCTCACGGTGTTGATGAGAGGGTTACAAAGACAGAGACGTCTCCTGACGATTACAGGTCCTACAGCACAGTGAGAAGGAAGACCTCAGTCCTTCCCATAGGAACACAGGGATGGGAGCCACACAAAAACATGTCCCCAACAGTAGTAGGGGAGAGTGGGGGGGAGACCAGACACTCCGTCACCTGTCCTAAACAAGCTTAGTGTGTGTGTGGTAGACTAAACCAGATTAAACAGAACCCATTTGAATCATAGAGCCAAGGTTCTGCTATTTGTCATTGAAAACGTGGTTGAGTAGTTTCCTTCTCCCCCTTAATGTTTCACTCTTCTCCTTCTCTCCTCCTCCTCCTCCCCTGTGGAGCTCTCGAGTGGCGCGGTCTAAGGCATTGCATCTCAGTGCTAGAAGCATCACTACAGACACTCTGGTTCGAATCCAGGCTGTATCACAACCGGCCGTGATTGGGAGTCCAATAGGGCAGTGCACAATTGGCCCAGCGTCGTCCGGGTTTGCTGGTGTCGACCGTCATGGCAAATAAGAATTTGTTCTTAACTGACTTGCCTAGTTAAATAAAAGTTTACTTTAAGTGTAGCCTGTTGTTGAGTTGGCTACCGGTTTCAGGAGAGCAGTTCCCTTTAGGGAAAGAGACTGAGAAACTGAGGAGTCACATCCTGTGAAACCACACAATGACAGAAAGGCAGAAGTAATATGAAAAGCAACACATCATATCATGCAAAACATTAGGCTACTGCTATCATGCCTGGGGAAAATCTGCATATCCCTACATCTCTCTCCCTGTCTTTCTCACACTTTCCCTTATTTCCCTAAAACACTGCACACCCTTTAATGCCTTCGCTCTTTCCTTCTCCCCTTCACCCTTCACTCGTCTCCTTCTCTCCTCCTCCTCCTCCTCCTCTTCCCCTGTGGAGAAAATTGGTTCTCCTTATCTCTTTCAATGCTCCTGTGCTCTTTCTCCTTTGTCCCTCCTTCCATCCTTGGAGTCATGTGGAAGAATTAGAGGTGAACCTATTCAGGCGGTGAACCTATTCAGGCCTCCTTGAGGGTCAGAGAGGGAGTTAGGGATGAGGGGGAGGGGGAGGGGGAGACATTAATAACACTGCCACTCGGCAGGTGGGTGAAGGAGTTGTGAAAAGAGGGAGGAAGAGGAGGAGGAGGAAGAGGAGTATGGAACCCCCTCTGTCCCAACAGGGAAAGGGGACATTAGGCCTATCTCCCCCACTAGGGTCCCAGTCCCCTGACCTCCCACTTCATTAAAGGAAAGGTTCACCCATTAGGAATGTTAATATTGCTCTCGAATGAGCCATTGATCATGTTTTTACGAAATTCCTACCTCGAGAAATGTTTAATTTAACGGAGGCTCTAGCACATTTCTCCTATTTGTCTGCCTCTTTAGCCCACGGTGCATATCATGGTGCAGTTGCCAGAGATATTATAGAAAGGAGATAGGAATCCAATTAATGAAGGAGCGTATCACACACCCCCTTCCCCCAGCAGACTGTCGACCAATCGTGTGCATACAGCCATGCAATCTCTGTAGAAAATCAGCAGTAGAATGGCCTTACTGAAGAACTCAGTGACTTTCAATGTGGCACCGTCATAGGATGCCACCTTTCCAACAAGTCAGTTTGGCAAATTTCTGCCCTGCTACCGCTGCCCCGGTCAACTGTAACAGTGGAAGAACTTGACTGGCCTCACTAATGCTCTTGTGGCTGAATAGAAGGAAGTCCCTGCAGCAATGTTCCAACATCTAGTGGAAATCCTTCCCAGAACAGTAGAGGTTGTTATAGCAGCAAAGACGGGACCAAGTCCATATTAATGGCCATTATTTTGGAATGAGATTTTCGATGAGCAGGTGTCCACATACTTTTCGTCATATAGTGTAGCTACGTTTGCTAGATAGCTAGCTATCCAGCCCATAGAGAGAGCATTGCATTGTGGATTTTGTAGTGAACTTGAGCCACAATGATTTTACATGTTGCTACCAACTTTATTATAATGCCAAAATTAAACATTTGTTCACAAAGAATATTGTTCTCAAATATTAGTGTTATTTAACACTGTAAATTAAAGGAATGAGGGTGGATTTTTCCATTAAGACTCTCTCACTGAGAGAGCAGGCTTGGGTTTCAGCCCTGGAAGTGCCCTGAATGTCAAGTGAACAGCATGGGGTACATGGCAAGGGACAGGGACCCTGGGGGAATCCAGGGCCAGACCAGGGTGTGGATCAGAACAGCGGAGGAGAAGGAACTCAGGAAACTAGAGAGGAAAGCCACATCTCAAACTTTAAAACCCTGGGCCATTCACAGCCCAGTACTGTACTCAGTACTTACCCAACAAGAGCTCGGCATTGTCTGTATCTATTACAACTATCGATGCATGAGCGCCAGTCAAACAAACAAAGCCCATGAGGTTTAGATTAATCTCAGTGAGTCTGGGACTCCAGCCCTGCCCTGTGGCTGCAGTCTGGAACCCTCCACTACACTTCACTAAAACAGTGTGAGAGAAAAGCAACTTGAGGTACTCTCAAAGGGCCTCCCTCGAGTCCCCGACAAACCACTTTCCCTTTCTCTATTAAATTAACGGGTGTCGGGCCAACAGACAGGCATGTGGCTACAATTAAACCACTAGACCCAGGCTAACATTCCTCCCTCTGCTCCCCCGCTGCTGCTGTCCCCATCGAACCTGTCAGCTAAAACATGCAGCTATTAAGGACCAAGACTGGCACAGAAATGTGTTCAATTTCTTGTTGTGGAGTTGTGGTTGAGCCAACAAAAAAAAAACTCACTTTCAGTTGCTGCTCTCTGAGCAGTGTCGCCCTCCCTGATTCCATCGGCCGGTCAATGAGAGAGTGAGAGCTGCCTCAATGTGTGTATGGGAATGTGTGAGTATAAGTGAGAGTATCTACAGTGTCAGTGAAACGTTTGGACACACCTACTCAAAGCTGTCATTAAGGCAAATGGGTGGCTACTTTGAAGAATCTCCAACACTTTTTTGGTTACTGCATGATTCCATATGTGTTATTTCGTCGTTTTGAGGTCTTCGCTATTATTCGACAATGTAGAAAATAGTTCAAATAGATCGAATAGTTCAAACTTTTGACTGGTACTGTATGTCTGTGTGTGTTTGTCTGTCTCCTCGTGCTAACCCTGGCCAAATGAGAAGTGAAAAACTAAACGGAGTGTTGAACTTGTTAAAGTAATAACCCCGGGAACGTTCTTCCCTTTCAGAGGCGGGATTTTAGCAGTGTACTGTGTAGTATGTGTACGGTCTACTTGCTATGATCCCTCTAGAGTAACTGAATTAAGAGCTTTATTAAGATTATAGGAACGTAAATGATTAGGCTTCCCTCTGTCATGGAATGTTGCCATGCTGAGTGGCGATCCGTCGCTCGGGGCAGGTGGAGCGGAGCTCCGACCTGAAGATCACTGACGTCGGGATTCAACCTTGTTCCCAGTTGTCGTGAAAGCAGCATACATCCAGAGAATGCCAGACTTTGATGACACCGTTTTATGACCAAATTTGCCCACAAGAAGGACCGCCGCGCCACCTTCCTGTTCAAGTGAGCACAGCATAACAGTGATTCCAAAAATGTCTTGCATGCTGCTGTATAAATGATGTAATATGCCAGGGAGATATGTACACTGTAGCTCCTTCTGTAGCTCAGTTGGTAGAGCATGGCGCTTGTAATGCCAGTGTAGTGGGTTCGATCCCCGGGACCACCCATACGTAGAATGTATGCACACATGACTGTAAGTCGCTTTGGATAAAAGCGTCTGCTAAATGGCATATATTATTATTATATATTAATACTAAGTGTATGTTGTGTAGTAAGCTGTTAGTAGCCCATGTGCCTCACCTTAATAATTTTGTCCCTTTCCCCATCATAACTTAGTCTACTGTGCTGACTTGGTGGTGCACATGTAGCCTATAGCCTGTTTTAGATAAATGTTATGGGTAGTTTCATCATAGCGCTTGATGGTTTTTGCGACTGCACTGAAATATTCCAAATTGACTGACCTTTATGTCTTAAAGTATTGATGGACTGTCGTTTCCCTTTGCTTATTTGACCTATTCTTGACATAATATGGACTTGATCTTTTACCAAATAGGGCTATCATCTGTATACCACCCCTACATTGTCACAACACAACTGATTGGCTCGAACGCATTACGAAGGAAAGAAATTCCACAAATGAACTTTTAACACCTGTTAATTGAAATGCATTCCAGGTGACTACCTCATGAAGTTGGTTGAGAAAATGCCAAGAGTGTGCAAAGCCGTCATCAAGGCAAAGGGTGGCTACTTTGAAGAACCTCAAATATAAAATATATTGTGATTTGTTTAACACTTTTTTTGGTTACTACATGATTCCATCTGTGTTATTTCATAGTTTTGAGGTTTTCGCTATTATTCTACAATGTAGAAAATAGTTGTTGTTTTTTTAAAGGCATATAGTGAATAGATCAGAGTGGCAGCAAGTATCAAACCTTTAATGGTTGAGTGTTTAGCCAGGTCCTTTTGATCGGTTTTGTCCAGTTTTGTCCTCCTGCACTCACTGCCAATTTATAAGCCTTTGTTAAGGTCTCTACAAGTGCAAGTGATATAAAACACCAACTATTAATTGCTATGCTGTAATAAATAATTACAATTAAACACTCCCAAAGCCGAATTAGTTCGGTGAAGATCTTACACACCTACATTTAGAAATGTGGAGAGATGTTTATTTATTTTACTTTTATTTAACTAGGCAAGTCAGTTAAGAACACATTCTTATTTTCAATGACAGCCTAGGAACAGTGGGTTAACTGCCTGTTCAGGGGCAGAACAACAGATTTGTACATTGTCAGCTCGGGGATTTGAACTTGCAACCTTCCGGTTACTAGTCCAACGCTCTAACCACTAGGCTACCCTACCGCCCAGATGGTCATGAGATGTTGTTTGGGTCCTAATATTAATGAGGTAGAACTACTACCACATATCACGTCAATTGGTACAGCACTCTCACTAACGGGTGCAACAAGTATAGCCTCATAGAAGGCACGCCTCCAAATGTGTTGATGAGCCACAACAATACCAAGTGTTCCAAAATTACAGTATGGTACTGTATTCTGTGGGGGTGGTACTGAATTACAGTAAATGACTGGCAGCACAATAGCCAGTAAAATACTGTAGACTTACAGGAAAATGTTTTTAGATTCACAAATACAAAACAAAACAGTACGGTACTGTAAGGGGGCAACAAATATAGCCTCTATCAAGGTTTCATTGTAATTCTACAGCAGTGTAACTGAATGCCATTGAGCCCCCATGATGCATTGCTTATTACAGTACTGTACTGTAATATAGAATTACAGTCGCTAACTTTGACAGATTTGCTGCAATGTGTTACAGTGTAGAGTTCAATGCTTCTGTAGTTACAAAATGTTTTCCTGGCCCGGTCCCCACTGCGAACCAATCACGGTTCACCACCCTTGACTTTCTCCGTCAATAGCAGCATTTGTGCGCAGCAGAGCTTCAGAGAAGGAAGAGAGAGGGGGTGCTCAGTGAGACTAAAGCTGTGCATACACAAAATACTGGTCTCCTTACTCAACTTACGCAAAAAAAAGAACAATTTGCATATCTGAGGCTGATGAAATTAAGCCAGGGAAGATTTTTGCCTACACCACCGGGGTGTCCCAGAGTAGTCTCAGAGATCTGTGGCAGCACACAGAGAGAGAGAGAGAGAGAGAGAGAGAGAGAGAGAGAGAGCGAGGCAGGGAGAGGTCTAGTGTTCATACCTCCTGCTGGGTTACAAGAGGGACACAGCCACCTCAGGAGAGACTAAATGCCCTCTGGACCAGAGAATGATCCACAGAGATTAGGCCTACACATGACATATTAAATATGGCACCAGTGGGCCTATATTTAGTACTAGCTCCGAGAAAAGGTATTCATAACAAAAACAAAACAAACCTAGTGAACAGGTAGGAGTAATCTGCCTATTTATTTGAATGTCATTTTGCATCATCAATTATAACAATGAGGAACAACAGCTAGGCCTACTATATAAGAACACTGAATTCGGAGCTGCAAGGCCAAGAGAAAGGATTTGTACAAAAGAAATAAGAGCCAATAGAATGTGAGTTAGATTTACCGAGTCACTTCTGGGTTCGGTCTACACTGTTCAGAACTTTCTGCTCTCTGTGTCAAGTGGAAAATGCCTGTCTGTAGGTCAATAGAAATCAGATTATTTCTGAAGTCAACCTCATGCAAGAGGAGAGAGAGAACCCGAATGGATTTTCCAATAAACTGTCTAACTGAGACTCCCTTTACCTCAGTGGAAGGCTGTGTGCAGTGTAGGAGTAGCCTGTGGACGACATCACAACTAGCAGAAGGAATGCGGCGATGGACCTAGCCATGGACCTATTCCTTTTCATTTAGACATGACAAGATTCATCCCCAGTATCATTACGTGGGGGTAGGCTATAAACTACCACAAGTGATTCTACTCATATGGAATGCAATAACTCTAAGCCTGTTATGTCAGCCCATCGGTAGCCTATTACTGGTATTATTCAGTCGCAATGGCTCGCACACGCAGACACACACACACACACACACACAAGTACCTCACCAAAGGTATCTGTTTGATGAGAAACATAAATAAGTTGAATGACCACATAGGCCTACAGCAACGCTTGTTGACCACAGTTGTGTGTCAAATTCACTCTCACAACCACTCCAAAAAAAGCATCGGGGAGCTGCTGCTTTGTTACAATGAAGCCAGAGATGAAAACAGATAGTAACTAAGAACGATTATTTTCAATTAAACAGAAAAGAGCAACTAACCAAAACTTTAACATTACAACCTAAATGGAACATTCTCTCTCTAACGACGGGTAACCTAACCACATGATTTAGCCTGCAAAGAGGCTTATTCTGGTCTTTCCCCGCCTTTCCTTTTCAAGACCAACAGAAGCATCTGAGAGCGTCACCTCACAAGAAGTCTGTCCACTAGGTCTAGAACTCTCTCCAGTGATGTTCTTCTCGAGTGGTTGAGAAACACGGCTTGTTAACTGTGACACTGACTTCACTTCCTGAAATATCACTTCCTCACTCTCTGTGTGTGCTCAGGCCGAAAACACCAAGAGCTGAGCTTGATTAGACCGATCGTGCAACACACCATTCCTTCCCTTTCTGTCACATATCATTTAAAATAGATAAAACTGGCCTTGAAGAAAGCAATAAATAACATAACACTGGAAACATTTATTTGCCACTCAAGGTAGTCCACCCGTGTCATCTTGGTTCTACACATAGGCCTACACACGTAAGTTAAGATGCACTTGAAGAGTTTCATTCCAAAACGCTATATTATCATTTTCAGAAATGCTGGTGAATTCATATTTTATTGTTTTAAAGAAATGATGAAAGAGATTGGTGTATTTTCCCCACTATCTAATCATGGCATGGGGTTGTTAAATGTTTCAAATCTATCACTTGATGGTTTAATTTCGAGAGACACAATGTTTTTTTGCAAAATCCTATATATCCGCTTCACTCTCAGAGATATAAGTAGTACTGCTAGGTTTTATACAATCGAATGTAACAAATGACAAAACATTTTATAACGAAATGTACAAATAATACATTTGTGACATCAATATTTAGAAAAACAATGTTTTTATTCACTACAGTAATATGTGATATGTATGTAAAACATTTATTTACATTTGACATCAGTCATTTAACAGACGCTCTTATCCAGAGCGACGTACAGTAAGTGCATTCATCTTAAAATAGCTAGGTGAGACAACCACATATCACAATCAAATATACAGGATATGAACATTCCATTCTAGCTAAACAATTGACATAGTGTTTTGTATCTAAAAATCTACGAATGAAAAATCCTAGAACACTAATATTTTAAACACACATGAGGGTACCCATTAAGCAATCATTTCAGAAGAAAAAAAGAGCTGTGAAAAATTGGCAGATATAGCGTTTTGGAAATAAACTCTTCACTTGTTCTACAAATGACAGCACAGAGATGTCACCACAGGACAAAGGGCGGAAGACAGTGCCTACCCCAATCTTAAATTGGGTTTTGCATGACAGCAAGGGACACCGAACACACTAGCAGCTTTAACACTACTAGGCTACAGTACATCCCCAGCTCACACCTGTAGAAGTCTGTTTGGTTGTAAAAAATGTTTTTAAAAAGAGTGTCTGGTTATTATTCAGCCCCTTCAAAGCACTGAGCATCTAGTTGCAATACATTATTTGCAAACGGTCCGCCTCCACTGTGGACACTACCACTGTATGCTTTTCTGAAAGAAAGCAGACAGGAAAGCGTTTTGGAACACCCTGGGGCAATTATCTATCACCATTATCTGGCCAGCAGAGCACTGCATCTTGGTTCGGCAATAAGCTAGCGGTTAAGAGCGTTGGACCTGTAACGAAAGGTCGCTGGTTCGAATCCCTGAGCCGACTAGGTGAGAAATCTGTTGACGTGCCCTTGAGCAAGTTACTTAACCCTAATTTGTCCTGTAAGATGCTCTGGATAAGAGCGTCTGTCTGCTAAATGACTAAACTGTAGTAAGAAAATTTGGGCTGATGTCATGGCACAAATACGAGGCCTCAGAAGCACTAAGTGTTCTTCATAAACTTGGACCAGGGAAAATATTGGAGAAGAATTCAGGAGAACTGACCCGTTTGTAGCCCTCTCCTTCTCCCCACCTCTCTCTCTACCTCCGTCTCTCTCATGAGGAGAAACACGTACCAGATTTAACCATCTCCAGACCCTGCTGTTTCTCCATCTGCTAAAACTGACTTCATCTGTAGGAGGCAGGGAACTTAGCGCAAGCACACACACAAGATGTCCCACTTGTTCCTATCACTGAGATTGAAGCATGTTTCAGGTGTGAAGTACGCAACAGGAAATCAAGCAGGTTCTCATGGCATCCCACACTGTAACTTTGGAACCAGTGTCTCATTTTACAGCACAACAACAACTTCTGAAACAAAAGGCAAACAAGAGGAATTCCACAGGCTGTGACTGCTTATTAGGGCTCCGTAAAAATAGCTGTGGCAGTCCTGTAATCTTCTTCATTCTCATGCCGGAGTTTATGACACATTATGTGGGATTTGGGTTGTGTGTGTGTGGTCTGTTGTAGGCCTGTATCCTGGAATCCATCACATCTGAAGCCCCTCTTCGAATATAGAATTAAGTTGCTTTCTTTTGGGCACCAAAAGCAGACAAGCTGAAATAAGTGAAAGTCTTTCTTCAAGGCTATTATACAGGGATTGATGTATGTTGTAGGTCAACCAACTAGCTTACATTTTTCTTCAAATTCTGGTATCAGGGCACATGAGTGGGTGGATGAAATGTGGGATCATAGCTGTGGAATTTGCAGTGGTATTCAGCTCTTCCCCCTACTTCTATTGGACTTCCTCACCCTCTTCCTCCTACTCTTTATTTAAAATAAAGTTGGACAGACAGCAATCACACGGTTTGGTTTCGCTAAATCAAGTGAGTTTTGACGATCCATCATTGCACAACCAGTTTTGATTGTTGGTTCTATGTGTGAGACATGAGAGGAGAACTAACTGTCATACAGTGAGTGAGTGAGTGAGTGAGTTGTGTCAGTGTCGGTTCTGAGAAACCTCAGCCCTGGTATATCCTGTTCAACTTCCAACTGTCAACTCAGACTCTCCTCTGTTGCCAAGACAAACCATATATAGGAAATGTGTAGGCATCTTAAATCTAAAACAAAAATCCATAAGCACTGATAAGAATCCATCATATACCTGCTGCTCTTTTTTTGTTAAATATTCACACAATGTAGGCATTTGATTATATTAGGTATTTTCTGAGTTTACAGGTACCCCACTACCACCAAGCATTCATTTACATCGAATAATGTGTAGTCCGTGTCAATATGTAGGCTATTACAATGTGTTCAGCTTTCTCATAACCAGAGAGACCAATTCATATGGTCAGGAATGGAATAGCGGTGAAATAGCCGAAGCACTGCCTGGAAACCCGAAGAAAGGGGTGTGTTTCAGATACGCATGTTAGTGTTATGTTGAATTGTGTTGAATTGGATGCATTGTGAAATAGCTCAGTGAAGATCATCATTATGATGTACAATCTACAACAGCCACATGCACAGCGGTCTGGAAAGCCTAACTGCCACCGGTTAGAACTGAACATATTGACCACATCTATACAATAGCCTAGGCCACATGTCAGTCAATGCAGGGAACAGGATCATTTTGAATTCGAATTCGTTGGAACGAGCTGATTGACTACTGGGAAAGATGGTGTGGCTTTTATAGCTGTTGTTGCAATGTAGCTAATAAACCTTCAGGCTTGGTTTGCAAGCAGTCTTCGGGATATTTCCTACTATTGATAGCCACTGATAGACCGTTATCTGGGCTAATAAATAAAGCGCTGGTACTTACCCATAGCTCTGACCCCCAGCTCATGGTTCCAATGCGATTTCCTCCTAATAATCCACGATTCAGATGGGGTGTACCGATGGTAAACCACTGAGGCGGGTATATATATCTATATATATATTTTTTTATCTTGCTTTTAGGCTGATTGTCTCTTCGTGAACGCCCTCCGAATTTGTCCTTCCCTCCTAGTGCGTTATTTTGTTTCTTCTTCACCTCCTCATTCTGCCTTCTACAAAATGGCCAGAAGCCGCAGCATAATCTTCAAACGGAGTATGTAGTGCTGCTGTTCCGTGCTGAGGGCGGGAACGGCAATGACAGCGGCGGAGGCGCGTGCACTCAGGGAAAACGCACGAGAGTTTACGTAGTCGTGTGTGTGTGTGTGTGTGTGTGTGTGTGTGTGTGTGTGTGTGTGTGTGTGTGTGTGTGTGTGTGTGTGTGTGTGTGTGTGTGTGTGTGTGTGTGTGTGTGTGTGTGTGTGTGTGTGTGTGTGTGTGTGTGTGTGTGTGTGAGGGAGGGGGGGTGCGTTGGAGACACAGATGGTTGTTTTGTTTATTTAACTTTTGTATATTATCTACCTCATTTGCTTTGGCAATGTTAACACGTTTCCCATGCCAATAAAGCCCCTTGAAATGGATTGATTCGTGTGACAATTGATAATCACATTATGAAATGTATTTTTACACTGCGGTGACTGCCACCGATTTGCTCCTCAACCGTCCGTGTTTTGAATGAATTAACCATGATACTCAAATGGAGTAACGCTAATAACAAATCATCCTATTAATAATGGGCCATGTCATATTATGGCCTTTATCGAAGTTCTAAAGGTTATGTAATACATGTATCACTAGCCACTTTAAACAATTTCACTTTTATATGTTTACATACCCTACATTACTCATCTCATATGTATATACTGCACTCTATACCATCTACTGCATCTTGCCTATGCCGTCCTGTACCATCACTCATTAATATATCTTTATGTACATATTCTTCATCCCTTTACACTTGTGTGTATAAGGTAGTTGTGAAATTGTTAGGTTCGATAACTCGTTGGTTACTACTGCATTGTCGGAACTAGAAGCACAAACATTTCGCTACACTCGCATTAACATCTGCTTACCATGTGTATGTGACCAATACAATTGGATTTGATTTGATTTGATGCATAAAGAATACTTCAAATGTAGACCTACATGAATTGTCTTGTGTGTTGAAGTGTGATTTGGGTGCATTGTTCTGAAACAGGATGAATGTGATGAATCATTAAGACAACACTGCTCCCTGGTGTTAAAGTATTTTTGTGAAAAACCTTTCTATGCCATCTCCTACTGGCAGTGGTTATCGTGGTTATTGCTGGGAGGCAGGTTGAGGGGATTTGGGGCATGGAGGTTGGGTTTGTTACTATATGGATCACACAATGTCATTTTATTGATCTGTGTGTCAGTGTCAGCAGAGTATGCTACCTTGTAATTTAGTCGTATAAAAAAACCTTATGCTAATGTCGAGGAGGAAAGCAGTCCCATGCTGGACAGAGGAGTGTGGGGCAATGGTGAGGAGTAGGAGCAGGGCATTTAGAGTACTGAAAAGGATGCATAGATTTCAACATCTGATTCAGCGTAAGCAGGCCCTGGTGAGGAGAACTATCTGTCAGGCAAAGAGGCCATGTTGGCGTCGGTTCTGTGACACCATTGGAAGGGCGACACCTGTGGGAGAAGTGTGGGGGATGATTACGAGGATGAGTGGGGTCAGAGGTGTAACTGTTTTCTTGTGTCAATGGAGAGGCGGACCAAAACGAAGCGTGGTTTTTATTCATGGTTCTTTAATAAGGAAACTATACATGAATAGACTAACAAAACCAAGAAATGTGAAAAACCAAAACAGCCCTATCTGTTGCATACACAGAGACAGGAACAATCACCCACAAGAGACCTAAAGAATATGGCTGCCTAAATATGGTTCCCAATCAGAGACAACGATAAACACCTGCCTCTGATTGAGAACCACTCTAGGCAACCATAGACTTACCTAGAGAACTACTCTAACCACAATCCCATAACTTCAAACAACCCCAGACAAAACAAACCACATAAATCCCCATGTCACACCCTGGCCTAACCAAAATAATAACGAAAACACAATACTAAGGCCAGGGCGTGACAAGAGGGGCAGAGGGGGACAGAGAGGAACATCCTGGAGTGCTGGATAGGAGGGAGGATGTAAATAATGTGTTGAATGCACCATTTACCATGGCAGAGGTGAAAAGGGCAATAGGTAAGGCTGGGTTAACTTCACCTGGGAAAGATGAGGTGTGCTATATTATGTTGGCCCATCTTAGTGATGAGGCACTGGATAAGGTTTTGGTGTTGCACAACACAGTGTGGAAGGAGGGGAAACTATAAGGCAGCTGGAAGTAGTGGTACTAATCCGGAAGCCAGGGAAGGACCCAACGAGGCCAACAAGCTATTGGCCAATAGCTTTAACATCACATGTATGTAAGACTATGGAATGTAAGATTATGGAACATATGATTACAGAGAGGCTAACTTCCTGGAGAGCAGGGGGCTAGTATGGCCACATCAGAGTGGGTTCAGGAAGGGAAGGGGAACTATGGACCCAGCGCTCTGCTTAGAAGCAGATGTCAGGAAGGCTCAGGTGAACAAGGAGACGGTTGTAGCTGCCTTTGATGTGGAGAAGGCGTATTATATGTGGAAGGAGGGGTTGTTAATCAAGTTTGATGTCATGGGGATAGTAGAAAGAATGTACAACTGGATAAAGGATTTCCTGTTTGGAAGGTCTATCCAGGTGATGGTGTGGAAGTCTCTATCAGGCAGCTACCTGGTGGATAATGGTACACCACAGGGGAGCGTGATTAGTCCTCTGTTGTTCTCAATCATGATAAATGATGTTTACTCTCAGGTACAGCCAGATGTTGGGATGTCGTTATTTGCAGATGATGGGGCCTTGTGGAAGAGGGGAAGACATGTGCCATACATAGGCAGGAAGGTACAGGAAGCAATTGATGAGGTAGAGCGGTGGGCATTAATGTGGGGATTCAGGTTCTCTGTAGAGAAAACTCAGTGTTCTTTACCAGGAGGAAGGTGGGAGATGAGATATGCTTGATGTTATATGAGAGAAACTTGGAGAGTGTGGGGGCCTTCAGGTTCCTTGGGGTATACTTTTACAGTAGACTGATCTGGGCAGAGAGAGGGGTGGGAAAGTGTAAAAAGGTGCTAAATGTGATGCTCTGTCTGACGAGGAAGGAGTGGAGAGCTGGGCGTTCCTCATTGAGGACCATGTATGCTGCATTGATTCGATCTGTAATAGACTATGGCAGTATAGCGTATGGTTCGGAAGCCCCAGACCTCATTGGAAAGGCTAAATGTCATACAGGGGCAAGGACTCAGAATATATAGTGGGGCGTTTCGGATCTCCCCAGTGCCTGCACTATGGGGGATATGCCATTGCAGATTAGGAGACAGTGGCTGGCAATGAATTATTGGGACAACCTACAGGGACATGGGGTGTCTCATTCTGCAAAAGTGATTTTACAGGCATGCTGGGAACATGAGCGAAAACAGAACACAAGCTTTGGGGGAGTGGGTAATACCCAGGTCGAAGGAGATGGGACTGTAATTGAAGGGATTTTAGTCCAACAGTAGCTATTCCTGTAAATGCACCGTGGCTACTCCTGCCTCCAGTGGTTAATCTAGAAGCGTTTGGAGAGACTACAGAAAGATAGGGAGGGTGTTGATCCATCAGATTTGTTTAAGAGAAGTCTGGATACTGTGTATCACGATTTTGTGGCCATTTACACAGATGGTTCAAAAGATCCAATGACAGGACGTACTGGGTCAGCATTTGTCGTGCAGGAATGTGGGGTGGCAGTCAGGAAACATATTACAGATCATCTGACTGTATATATGGTGGAGCGGATGGCCATACTGTTGGCCTTGCAGTGGGTGGAGGAAATCAAGACACACAGAGTAGTTATTTGCTCTGATTCATGTGAAGTGTTGATGAGTCTCCAGTCCTTTAGCTCACGTAGCAGACAAGACCTGCTTTATGAGGTGCTACAAACCTATTGTAGGATTAGTCAAATTTGTATACAGATAAGATTTTCTTGGGTCCCCACCCCGTATGGGGTGGAGGGGAACGAGGCAGTTGATCTACTGGCTAAACAAGCACTTAGTAGTGGGGATGTTGAGGCTTTAGTTTCAATGAGCAAGGAAGATATAAAAATCCTGATATGGACAGTGATGGTGCAGAGATGGCAAGAGCAGTGGAGGGCAGGCATTTTTTTCAAGTACAGAGGAAAGTCGGGGAGGGGAGGATGGCAGGAAGGGACAGAAGAGAGGATGGTATTTACATAAGATTAAGGCTGGGACACAGCCAGTTGAATAAGACCTTAAATGTGATCAGAAAGCATCCAAGGGGAAAGTGTGATTATTGCCAGGAAACAGAGACCGTGGAGCATGTATTGCTACAGTGTGGGCAGTATCAGAGGCAAGAAGGAGAAGGGGACACAGGAAATTAGTTTAAAGAATATATTGAGTAGAACGTCATTAGATATAGTCTCAAATAGTTTGTTATATCTTTTAAGAGAAACGGGGATTGGCAGGTATGATTTAGTTTCTCCCTGTCTCCGGCCCACACTCCAGTAAAGTAGGTGACGGTAATGTACCATAATGTTGGATGCCAATCGCCGATAAACCCCACTGAAGAAGCGGACTTGCTGTATGCATTGTTTAAGCACGGTGTAGATTTGATCCATAGTTCGGGGAATGGGAAATGGTGGTGAGCAGTGCGGATGAAATTGAGAAAAAGTTGGTGAAGCAACAGCTGTGCTGGAACGCAAACAATATTGGTGTCAGGTGTGATGATTTGGACCAGGAGGATTAGGGACAAGGACCAGAATGATCGGTAGTGGAAAGATAGGAAAATGAGAGATCATGATACAGAAAGCAGTGGATCATCTAGTAAAGAAAGCATGAAGAGGGCCACCGTAGGAAGCAAAATTACTTACATGTTGGAGTGGAAAGTGGTGATAGTGTTTGATGAGACCACAGGGCCTCACTTACACCCTATCCAACTAACTAATGCCGTAGAGAAATAGGTAGGTGAAGTGAAATTAGCTCGGTTAATGGAAATGGTAGATTGTTAATATTGTGTGGTAGCCTGGCCCCGCAAGAGAAGCCATGTCCCTGGTGCTTATGCTCGATTGAGGGGAGTCATCACTGGGGTCCCAATATCTATGTCCACAGATGATCCCAATATCTATGTCCACAGATGATATTAAAGAAAATGTGAAGGGAGGCAGAGAGATTGAGCCCAAAAGGTTGATCAGTAGGAAAGAGGGTCAAAGAAGTGAAAGTTACTGTGATGTCAGTGATGCTGAGGTTTGAGAAAGTCTTGCCGGGAAAACGTACAGGTGGGATTCCTTAGTTTCAATGTTAGAGAACTTGTCCCATATGCACTGCAGTGTTTTAAATGACAAAGAATGTGACATGTTGCTGCTCAGTGTAAAGGAAAGAAAATATGTGCCAAGTGTGGAGGGGCACATGATTACGGCGAAGCAATGTGAAGGTTAAGTGCTGTAATTGTGGGGGAGAACACAGTGCAGCATTTGGTAGATGCCAGGTACAGAGAGGCTCAGAGATATAGGATCAGTCATGATGTATCGTATGCAGAGGCCGTCAAACAGTTTGGTAGAACTACAGTGCGGACTGATGGAGCTTACATGGATGTACCTGTAGTAAGTGGACCTAATGTCAGGGCTGGTGCTTCTGATGGTCCTGGCATTGTTTTGAGGCCTGTTCAGAAATATTGTGCTCATGAATGTGCTGTGTCAAAGGACACTTTGATAATGAATGAAATTGTCTTCATAGATTTTATTGGTAAGGTTATCAATATGACTCGGGATGTGGAAATCAGAAATGCCAGGTTGAAGGTTATTGCGGAGACAGCAAAAGATATATTGGGGGTAACAGATTGAAATGGTTGTTGACATGCAGAACAATCCTAAGGGTGGAGTATTTCAGCATGATATAGATCAAGTTTAATGTGTTTGTGGAGGGTGTGGTAGAAGTCAGGGATTTATTTGGTTTAGAATTTTTTTTCATGGTAGTGCTGAATTGAGCAGATCGTGATTGATCGTACATTCCAGCACAGTAGGTGGCGGCATGTAATTGTTTGCGGACCGCCATGATAGCATAGAAGAAACGAAGAAAGAACATGTTTCTAGGAACCAAGACCAACCCTCGTTTCCTGTCGGACATTCACATTTGTGACACATTGCAGAAGTACACATTTCAGCACGGCGTACGAAAAAACATGTGTAGATATCTGTTTGTAAAGCATAACGAGTATGGCGAGTTTAAGTATTCATTAAGGTATTTGTAGAGGTGAACTATTGCGGTTCAAACCGTCAAATCATTGCTTTAGCAAATGTAATTAGCCAGCTAATTTACTAACTAATGCTTGATCTATTGATCACATGTTAGCAAAACTAGCTAGCAAGCTAACGTCATCCAAGAAGCCAATTTACTGAGCAACAGGACGTTTGAAGTATAGTCGGCTGTCACATATTAAGTCAAAGGCTAGTCGCTGAGCAATGTTCACTTTTTAGAATGAGATGTGAAGACTAAAGTTATAATGAAAGTTCAGGCTGCCATTACACTGCAACGTGTCTTTAGCAGCTAACGTTAGCTTGTCTAACTCAAAAAAAATTGAAGAGGGGAATTGACAGACATATTTTCTAAATCAAAGCTCATAGTCCTCGAGATATGTCTAAAGTCAAGCCAGAGAAAACGGACTCTGCTGCTTCTTCTAAAACGCCAGAATCCAGCCAGGACCAAAAGAAAAAGAAACCTGTAAAGAAAAAGTTTTTTGAACACACCAAGAAACAACCAGTGGCTAAAGATCAAGGTAAAACCAATGCATTGCTTCCCCCGAAAGATGCCGAACAGTTTTCAGCCAACTGGAAAACGTTACTAGAGGTAAGGACTTGGCTAAGTCAGAAATGTTGTGATAAATATTTTTTGGGATAGATGATTACAGACCTGAAGGCATTGGTGCAATGTCATTACTGTCTAAAATGGGATGTTGTGATGCTATTAAAGCTAGCTCACTCTCTACTTGCAGGTGTTCAAATCCAAACCCCTACCAGTAAAAAATAAACCAGTTCAGCGGAACTCAAAGAAGGAAGTCCCTAAGAAACCCACTAAATACATTTCAAAGGACGAGGTGGTGGAGGATAAGAAGTCTGCTAAATACTTATCAAAGACAGTGAATGATGCCAAGCCCATGCAGGTGTACAGTAGGAAAGTAGGGAAGGACAGTGCCGTTCCCAATACATCCCAGGTGAATGGGAAAAGTCCAGGAACATCGGGGAGAGAACAGCCTAACGCCAAGAAGAAGAAACCGAACAACGCCCAGGTGGAGGGTAACACACAGATGAAGAAGAAGAAAATAGAGGAAGTGGAGGAAAAGAAACCCACTGAGTAAGTCCATCCAGTGTTACCAATATCGCTCATAAGCAAAACATCTGACAGGTGTGTGTATATATAACTATTGAGATTTTGACTTCAACAACCTCTCACTGTAGTGAAAGGCATGTGCACGGTTTGTGTCCGCATGTTCAGTCACTTCAATAGTCAGTTGTCAAACTTGCATCCAAACCTAAGGTCAAATTGTCACATTATTTCCACTGGCACCTCAGTGTTGGTTAATGTGTGTGGGGGTTAATGCATGTAATCTGTCCTCTACTAGATCGGACATGTGGTTTGATGACGTGGACCCTGACGACATTGAGGCCACAGTGGGGACAGCGGCAGCGGATATCATGAGGAAGATGCAAGGTATTCGGAAGACAGATGCCCAGACCACAGAGAAGGCGCTGGTCAAGGACAGGGGGTTCGAGGGGTAAGTTAGAGGACATCAGCAGCTCCTAATCGTAAGGTGTATATCTGCATGTGCTCTATGACAGTAGCAGCTGAGTTGGAAAAGTAGCGCTTTCTATAACAGACTATATGGCCAGATCCTGGATTAGCAGTCCTACTCTGAGACATAATATAATAAATATAGACATTTTGTGGATATGGGCCCTGAGCTTACTTCACCATAAAGTACAGAGCAGAATGTTGTTGGCTGTCTTCAGTCACTTGAATGAAATGATTTTTCTGGTGTGACCAAGCCTTTTTCTCTCCCTGTTCATCATGGCACCTGTCAGCCTTACCAAGGCGGTAGCTATGGACTGTGAGATGGTGGGTGTGGGGCCAGATGGAGAGGACAGCATTGTAGCCCGGGTCTCCCTTGTCAACCAGTTTGGGAAGTGCATCTACGACAAACACGTTAAGCCCACAGAGAAGGTGACAGACTACAGGACAGCTGTTAGCGGCATCCGGCCGGAGAACATCAAAAACGGTGCCCAGCATGAGCCAACCTCAGACCTCTTAACACTATATTAATGTTCTTATGATGGCTTTGGAAACTTTGAACTAGATTTTCTGCGCATTGTTTTCAAATGTGACTTTTGTGTCATCAATGCTGTTATATGCTGCAGGTGAGAATGTAAAGACTGTACAGACAGAGGTGGCTGAGATCCTCCAGGGGAGAACGCTAGTGGGACACGCCATTCACAATGACCTCAAGGTACACTTCTATGATCTAACCTACACTAACTAAAACCTGACTTGACTTGAGATCATTGTCAACATTTACATAAACTTTCCATACCGAAATCTTTCAGATTTTGCTCTTGGATCACCCAAAAAAGAGAATCAGAGACACACAGAAGTATAAACCTTTCAAGAGAATTGTGAAGGTAAAGACTGTTTTTTTTGGGGGGGGGGGGGGGTGGCAGGTATTATGTGTGACAGAATGGGTTATAATAACACTATAAGAGGAAGGTATGAACAGTGTAATTTTCTTTTCAGAGTGGTCGGCCATCTCTGAAACTCCTGTGTAGAGAAATACTTAACGTCAAAGTACAGCAGGGAGAACATTCATCCGTAAATCAACTTTTTATCAACATTTTTAAACATTTTTTAGATCACAATTATACAGTAGTCCTCTGTGAGCCGTAGCCAATGTCTGAGAATGTTTTGCAGGTCCAAGATGCCCAGGCGACTATGAGATTGTACACGATGGCGAAGAAGAATTGGGAAGCAGAGATCAAGGCTAGTCATAACAACCCAGACTTAATCAAGAAGACCAAAGAACCAAGGAAGCCCAAATCAGCAAAACTCAAATGAACCTGACTGGTTCTGAAGTCTTAACTGCATCATTCTGTTATGGGACTGTGGACTAACCATTCACTAGGGGGCACAGAACAGGTGGCTTGACTGAATTAATAAGTGTCTTTGGGAAGTGGATCGTTTGGTGACCCATAAGGATTGCAAAGAAGTTTGTTCAAATGGATATTGACTTTATTCAAATCCCACTCAGCCCAAATCACTCAAATATCCTAGTGCTCCTTCAACAATGCATCGATCTTTCATTCTTGTTCAGATCGGGGTTTTAAAATGTAATCTCTTATCTTCTAACGTCCACAGGTTAGGTTTAGAAGTGCTGTTGCATTTGTGGGTTTTAACATTAAAAGTTTGATATCTTTAATCACATGCAGTATGTAGTGTTTTTACACTTATGTGCATGGATCATGTAATAACTGGGAAAAGACAGGCATTGTTTTAAAAGGCAGAATGTTTATTTTTTTGGTCAGATGGGGAGTGAACAATACCATATAAGCAACTGAGTTTGTGGCCTCCTTTGAAGTTCCAGTTCATTGTGACATAAATAAGCGACAAACCAAATTCAACATCAATACACAGAAGCATATGCACACACACCTTACAGCAAACTACAGGTCAGTTACCATTTCTACTGCACGGGCAACCTGTTGACGTTTAAGATTAACGCTTCCCTTTGAGCCCATTGTTCCATAACAATAGTGTAGCTGTGCTGTATAGTGTAGGCCTGAAGAACTTCTGTGCCTAGAGATCATAAACTAAGGATTAGTGTCCCTCCTGTATATGGGCAATAGAGACCTCTGGTTTAATGCATTAAACATGTAGTCAACCCAATATCTAGCTCTACCCCAGTTGCTTTGTCAGGGAAGGTAACAGTGAAGCTACATTAGACAGCTGCTAACATGCTTATGTTGCATATTAATGAACTTAAGCCTAAATAGTAGTTTATATTGTATGCCTTAGTGAGATTATCGCTGGTGTTCCTTCAGTGTTTTTTTTTTTTACAAAAGCTGGTTCATGTGGATAGTACCTTTTGCATTGGTTAAAGTGACCTGCAATAGCATGTTAGCTAATTATCCAGTATCTAGGAAACAAAATAGGCCTACCTGAGAACTGGTTATGGGTGACCATTTCAATGAGTAACTAAATTATTTCCAATCCAGAGCTAAAGTGGGAAATAATCCCAACGGTAGCATGTTGCTGAACAACACATTAGTACCTGTGATCAGAGGTTGGACATAAGTGTATATTTCACCTGACTGAGGGACAAAGGCAAATCATGGCTCTGTGTGTTACACACAAAATAGTCCCTGAATCAAGACACATTCCCTCATCAGTCCTTTAAAGCATGCTTCCATGGGGCAGATCCCACTACTGTATGTAGGGTTACAAACATTCTGAGGTGGCATAGATCAATCAGGTTCTAGAAGAGGACACCAATAGCATTTGAAAGGTTAAGAGGTGCTAAAGCAGCATAGCTATTCAACTCACATTCTTAATCTGGTTTTCTCAAGACACACGCAACATGCAGCTGTTTGATTAGATGCACATTTTTAGAATGCTGAGAAAGTAGCTATTTTTATACATGCACTGAAAGCTGATGTGATTCACGGTTACATCATAGTTCCGTGTCCGAGGTCCTCTGTAGGTACATTAAATCTAAACATCCATTGTATATCGCAAATAACGGATATTAAACAAAAAGAGGACTTGTTATCTTTGGGTTTTACTGGATGGAATGGATATACATTTGGGATAACTCAATGGATGAATTTCCTGCGGCACAATGAGAATAACATGATTTGGGGAAATGACTTCACAAAAATAAAGCTTTCACATTCACTATTGCCCAGGTTTCTTGAAAGGCGGATTGGCTAAGAGGGTACATAACTTTTCCTACTTGCCAAAAAGGGTAACCCCAGTAACCAGGAAAACAAAAACAGCACAGCAGCTAAACCTTTATGTTAAAATGTCATGGAAAACTAAATTCACACTAAGGACCAAACAACATTAATAATATATGGAAAAATTACACCAAGTAAGACATCAAAGATGCAGCCATTTAGATAAATAAATAAACTCAGTAACTGAGAGGGAGGAGAGTAGCAGGGATGACACTCATTGTCCCTTGGTTAAGGATAGTGTTGTTCCTCTGTGGGAACAGATAAAGGGATGATGGGATAGCCATCTCACTATATTGACCCGTCAGTCGTCCCGGTCATCTTCTCCTCATCCCCCTGTTTCTCGTGATTCAGCCTGGCATAACTCACCGCATCGCCCCTGAAAGGGAAGAAAGCATGACAAGTTAAATCTTATTTGTCACATGCGCCGAATATACCATGAAATGCTTTACTTACAAGCCCTTAACAAACAATGCAGAAAATATTTACTAAATAAACTAAAGTAAAAAATGTTAAATAATAATGAAGGGGGTACTGGATTAATGTGCTGGGGTACAGGTTAGTCAAGGTAATTTGTACATGTAGGTAGAGGAAAATTGACTGCATAGATGTAACAGCAGTGTAAAAACAAAGAGGGTGGTGTCAATGTAAATAGTCCGGGTGGCCATTTGATTAATTGTTCAGCAGTCTTATGGCTTGGGGATAGATGTTAAGGAGCCTTTTGGAACTAGACTTGGGGCTCCGGTACCGCTGGCCGTGCGGTAGCAGAGAGAACAGTCTATGACTTCGGTGTTTGGAGTCTTTGCCGATTGTTTTTGCCTAGTATATAGGTCCTGGATGGTAGGAAACTTGGCCTCAGTGATGTACTGGGCTGTACACACTACCCTCTGTAGCGCCTTACGGTCGGATGCCGAGCAGTTGCCATACCAGGCGATGCAACCGGTCAGTGCAGCTGTAAAACATTTTGAGGATCTGGGGACCCATGTCAAATCTTTCAGCTTCTTGAGGGGGAAACGGCATTGTCGTGTCCTCTTCACGTCTTTCTTGGTGTGTTTGGACCATGATAGTTTGTTGGTGGTGTGGAATTTAATTCTCGACCCGCTCTGTCGATGTGAATTGCGGTGTGGTCGGCCCTCCTTTTCCTGTAGTCCATGATCATCTTCTGTGTCTTGCTCACGTTGAGGGAGAGGTTGATGTCCTGGCACCACTGCCAGGTCTCTGACCTCCCTATAGGCTGTCTTTATCATTGTTGGTAATCAGGCCTACCTCCGTTATGTCATCAGCAAACCTAATGATGGTGTTGGAGTCATGCTTGGCCACGCAGTTGTGGGTGAACAGGGAGTACAGGAGGGGACTGAGCACCCACCCCTGAGGAGGCCCTGTGTTGAGGATCAGCATGGCAGATGTGTTGTTGCCTATCCTTACCACCTGGCTGCAGCCCGTCAGGAAGTCCAGGATCCAGTTGAAGAGGGAGGTGTTTAGTTCCAAGGTCCTTAGATTAGTGATTGAGCTTTGAGGGCAATATGGTGTTGAACGCTGAGCTGTAGTCAATGAACAGCATTCTCACATAGGTGTTCCTTTTTTCCAGTTGGGAAAGGACAGTGTAGAGTGCGATTGCGTCCTCTGTGGATCTGTTGGGTCGGAATGCGAATTGGAGTGGGTCTAGGGTTTCTGGGATAATGCTGTTGATGTGAGCCATGACCAGCCTTTCAAAGCACTTCATGGCTACCGACTTGAGTGCTACGCAGCGGAAGTAATTTAGGTAGGTTACCTTGGGAACAGGGACTATGATGGTCTACTTGGGAATTTTTCCTAGCCACTGTGCTTCTACACCTGCATTGCTTGCTATTTGGGGTTTTAGGCTGGGTTTCTGTACAGCACTTTGATATAGCAGCTGACGTAAGAGGGGCTATATAAATAAATTTGAACATGTAGGTATTACAGACTCGGTCTGGGAGAGGTTGAAAATATCAGTGAAAACACTTGCCAGTTGGTCCGCGTATGCTCAGAGTACACGTCCTGGTAATCCTTGTGAATGTTGACCTGTTTATTAAAGGTCTTGCTCACATTGGCTACGGAGAGCGTGATCACACAGTCGTCTGGAACAGCTGGTGCTCTCATGCATGCTTCATTGTTGCTTGCCTCAAAGTGAGAATAAAAGGCATTTAGCCCATTTGGTAGGCTCGCGTCACTGGGCAGCTTGCAGCTGAATTTCCCTTTGTAGTCCGTAATATTTTGCAAGCCCAGCCACATCCAACAAGCGTCAGAGCCGGTGTAGTAGGACTTAATGTTAATCCTGTATTGAAGCTTTGACTGATGGTTCATCTGAGGGCATAGCGGAATTTCTTATAAGCGTAGTGATTAGTGTCCCGCTCCTTGAAAGTGGCAGCCTATAGCTCGGTGTGGATGTTGCCTGTAATCTATGGCTTCTGGTTTGGATATGTATGTACGGTCACTATGGGGACGAAGTCGATGAACTTATTGATAAAGCCGGTGAAGTGGTATACTCCTCAGTGCCATTGGATGAATCCCAAAACATATTCCAGTCTGTGCTAGCAAAACAGCGCAGCATCCACGTCACTGGTACTTCCTGCTTTAGTTTTTGCTTGTAAGCAGGAATCGGGATAGAATTATGGTCAGATTTTCCAAGAAAACAGGGTGATGTTGAATGTGAGATTCACAGGGTTACTTTTTGTCACTCAAGTTTATAAGGGGTATGAACAAAGCAGTCTCCTGTTACAAGACGTTACATTATTTTACATTTAATGAATCTTGTTACTGATTAATAACACCTGAAAATCTAAATGTTGATTGAGAAATTTGAAATGAAAGGGGAAAAAGTGAGAAAAAAAAGACATCTAAAATACGTACACTATGTACACACACAGTACATTCAAACCAAAATCTTATCACTAAAAGTAAATAGAAAAGTCATACTTTTTGCCCAGGGAGGCGAGACCATAGAGGACACCTGTAGCAAAGGCAATGGCATTCCCAAACAACGTGGTGATGGAGAAGCTCAGAAATATGGGAAACAGTGCCATCCTGGAAATAAGAGAAACAGGGATTGATTACAGAGAATATTAAGTGTGTTTTTCAACTGTGATATAAGAAAAAGTGCCATCCTAAAAAATAAGTGTTTCCCAAACTCGATCCCTTGGACCCCAAGGGGGGGTCTTGCCCTAGAACTACACATCTGATTGAAATAATCATCAAAGTTAATTTTAATCAATTGTGTAGTGCTTGGACAAAAAACAAAATGTGCACCCCTTATTAAGGGTCCCAAGGAAGGAGTATGGGAAACACTGAATCACATTAAACCGGTAGTGGGTTTATCAACTGGTTAAAGGTTCATTTAAATTCTAGGCCAAGACAAATGGACAGGTGAGACCTGTGAAGCCAGCAGGTCTCAGTCTAGTTCTTACCCACAATAGAAGAAGGCTTTCTGCCATGGCTTGAATTTGTCCGCTCTAGCCGCCACTGCATTCGCAAACTCAATGAACTGGCAGCAGAATGGGACTTCACACAGGAACAACACAAAGGCATTCAACCTTGAAACAGGAGGAGGACGTTAACACAGCGCTGGTGAATATTTTTTTACACACATGAGCAAACACACAAAGGCACACACGTAAGGATCATATTGTGGAAAACTGAAACTTACACCATCCATACTCCAGCTGCGATGTTTAAGGGGTTGACAGTGACACACATCCACACTCCTGAGATGGCACATGCTTCAGTGGGAGAGAAAATTATATTACATGCAATGTTACATTTCTCATTATGTAACCAGATCAAGTACATACAGGCACAAATAGGGACACCATGAATACCAACAGACTATAATAAAAGGAGTCTTTGTTCCAAGTTAGAAAGATGATTCATACAAACTCAAATCAAATAAAGCTTAACTAGAAACCACAAGGGCCTGAATTTGTCATTTAAACATGGTTTTGATACCAGGGAAACCAACACAAGAGGCTCAGCTCTTCTCTGGCAGAGAGCTATATTTGAGACAAATAGGAGGCAGATGATGGGTATTAATCAGAGTTTACAGGCCCCCTGCTAAGTTCCTACAAGGCCCCTGCTATGCACTGCCTGGTTGGCTCTGCTGGGTGTTACCAGTCCACTGTGAGCATGATTAGGGACCCAGACAATGAACAGATGGGATACTTACTTGTATTATATCCATTGTACTGTGTACACACACACACACACACAAGTTGGTACAGACTTAAGTAAATTAATTCACACAGCCCCAGTCGACTGTAGCTCATCTTGTCTTTTGTACCCAAATTTGATTTTGGCAAAATTATTAACTTGTGGGGTTTGAAACCATTGAGAGATGCAGTATGCAGAAATTGCTCAAGCCATTTCCTGGTTGCTAAAATTCTAATAGTTTGCCTAATTTCAGTTTGTGACAAAACAAGAAAGTAAAGTGTAGAGAATCATTGTACCATCTAAACAGCTGTGAAATATTTTCCATAACCGACAATATTGTATTTTCAGCTGTTTGAAATTGGTGTACAAAACCGAAAATAAAAGACATGAAGCATAGAAATAGCGCACTTAAAACAGATCTACCACTTCTTAGACATGCTTTCAATGAGAATGACATATCTGTAACTCCTATTTCTATGTTAATTTGATCAGGTCAACCAAAAAGTTACATACTGCAGCATAGAAAATCTTGAAAACACGGCTCAGGATTTCTATCAGGAGAGAAACCTTACACTACTAGTGACTGATTGATGGAATAAAAACAAATAATTGACTCCCTTTTTCTCCCCTGTCCCATCACTGCAACTCCCATACGGACTCGGGAGAGACGAAGATCGAGATCCATGCGTCCTCCGAAACACGACCCTGCTACGCCACACTGCTTTTTGACACACTGCTCGCTTAACCTGGAAGCCAGCCGCACCAATGTGCATGCGACCAGGCCCCCACAAGGAGTCACTAGAGGGCGATGAGACAAGGACATCCCGACTATACCCTCATGACGCTGGGCCAATTGTGCGCCGCCTCATGGGTCTCCCGGTCGTGGCCAGCTGCGACACAGCCCGGGAGCAAAACCGGGTCTGTAGTGAACGCCTTAGACCACTGAGCCACTCCGGAGGCTCTTGATGGAGATCTTATACTAGTGTGATTAAATGAAAAGTTATGGCACTGAATTTTTTTATTTTTTTTATCCCACAGTACCAGACGAGACCATTCAGCTAACGAGCACACTCATGCCGTACAACCACAGACAAGAAGACACACATACATGCAGTACTCTGCAGCAGCTAACATCAGAGGAAGCATATAGGACCTATCCTGCACTCTGATTCTACATCATGCTGAATAATACAGAGCCCATTGACTATGCAACGGTCCTGCATGGGAATGTGATACAGCGGCCAATACTCCGGTATCACAGCCACAGCAAGGCAGGAAAGGGATAGGTGGGAAGGGAGAGCAGGGCTGCAATAGGCCTAATGCTGGGGAAGTGCAACATAAGCACAAACATCAACTCTGTCTGTCTCACAAAATGACTGTATATATGAATGGACAAAGCCATTGATCATGTGTCACCATACATTCCTATGTGAAAATTTGGCTTCAATGCGCCATTGAGTTAAGTCGGTTATGATGGCGTCTCATGGAGCAGTTTGAGCTCGTCAGGAAGTGAAGCAATTATTGGTACCTTGATTGAATTTTTTACTTATTTACATGAAAACTGACCACGAAGATCGCTATTTTTCCATTCACTATTAATGGGGGATCCTGTTTCTGCTAACAATGCCTGCAGTCAGCCTTGAACTTCCGTGGCTTTAATAAGAAGGGCAGTCTTCTCCCCTGGTCTCACACGGAGTCCCTGAGGGAAGATATACTCTACCAGACATTATAAAATAGAAGCTATCACTGAATAGATGACTAGATACCTAGTCAGTTGCACAACTGAATGCATTTAACCCAACCACTCTGAATCAGAACATGTGACCAATGGGTTTGGCGCTGTACAAAGAGATGTGGGGGTAGAGTGGTGTGCCAGTGCTTTGTCTGGGCGGGCAGACAGGGCTCAGTGAGGAGACTGAAGGCCTTGACTAAACACTGTAATATTTCAAAGAAAGCACATCAACAGAGCTTCCTAAAGAGAATATAGCCTCATTATCCAACAGCACAATACTCACAATTCTGTGTGTGTGTATCAACAATACTCGTATCACCGCCTGGTATGGCAACTGCTTAGCATCCGACCTTAGGCGCTACAGAGGTTGGTGCATAGAGCCCAGTACATCAATGGGGCCAAGCTTCCTGCCGTTCAGGACCTATATATAAATTGTTGTCTCTACAACCGCACGGCAAGTGGTACTGGAGCGCCAAGTCTAGGTCCAAAAGGCTTCTACCCCAAGACATAAGACTGCTGAACAATTAATCAAATGGCCACCCAGACTATTTACATTGACACCCCCCTGTTTTTACACTTCTGCTACTCGCTGTTTCTTATCTACGCATAGTCACTTTACCCCTACCTTACAAATTACTTTGACTAACCTGTACCCCCGCACATGGACTCGTACCCTGTATATAGCATCCTTATTGTTATTTTATTGTGTTACTTTTTAATTTTTTTATTACTTTAGTTTATTTAGTAAATGACTACTTATTGAACTGCATTGTTAGTTAAGGACTTAAGCATATGGTCTACACCTATTGTATTGGGCGCATGTGATAAATACAACTTTATTTTATTCGATTTTTGGTCAAGGGCCATGTTAAATACATAAACAATAGGCTAGTATGCCAGGAATAGGTCATGAGAAAAACGTTTAAAATGCTTGCCGGTAACATGCTTCATGATCTGTCACTGTCATGAAAGGCATAGACCCATTAAAACATTTAGAGACTGTAGACGTGGAAGCAGGGTGCGCCAGGACCGATTAGAATCGGACGGTCGTGTATACAGTAAGCAGGTGCAACAACAGGAGATAAGAAAATGGATGGTTAGCGTTTACTTACATACACCGCCCAGGACCCCAGCGATTTTGCAGAGCCATCGATACCACCATGACATGCCATCATCATCGGTGACAGGTTTTGGAGCTGCTGCCTCTTCGGAGTTCATTTTGCCCCAATAAATTATTCAGTGACTTGCCTTGTCAATATAACAATGGCCATTGGCTGGGGCTCACTTGGACAACGAAAGCTAACGTTACCTGGCCAACGACAATGATCTTGCTAACAGTTGACAAAAACATATATTTCGTGTTAACGATAGCGTTGATCGTGTCTCTACTCTGGCTAGCTAGATAACAATCTATGGCGGTTATCAACTGAGCATGGTTTTGTCTTCAAGATAACCAGTCTGCTAGCTATGAGCTAACTTAGACGCTAACGGTTGCCTCTGTCGCCAAATCCTGTTAGCTTGTGTCACTGCCAGTCGCCAAATCCTTTTTGCTTGTGTCACTACCAATGTCAACCAACTTTCCTATCCAACAAACTTGCCAGTTATCCGTTTTCTTTCAAATTAGACCGCTACCATTATTAATTTACACCATTCAAAAATGACGATTATTTTACAACCTGCTCTGTCCGCTGTTTCTTGTCCTGTCTTCTTCGGTGGGGTTTATCGGCGGTTGGCATCCAACGTTATGGCGCAGTACCGCCACGTACTGTACTGGAGTGTGGGCCAGAAAAGGGGAGAAACAAAATCCTACGGTTGTCCTTAAAAATATTTCAAAATATTTGAGACTATATCTAATGACGTTCTACTTAATATACTCTTTAAACGAATTTCCTGTATCCCCTTCTCCCTCATACTAGATTCCAGCCTCTTTCACATATAAGAATTTATTGAATTTGCTGAGTTCCACCCTTAATCTTGTAAAAATAGCCTTGTCTCTTCTGTCCCTAAAAATAGCCTTGCCTGCCCTTAGTAATCTCTATTCCACAGCTCCTACCATCTCTGCACCATCACTGTCCATATCAGGATTTTCGTCTCTTCCTTGCTCATTGAAACTACAACATCAAACATCCCCACTTCTAAGTGCTTGTTTAGCCAGTACATCAACTGCCTCGTCCCCCTCCACCCCCAAATGGGCTGGGACCCAAGTAAATCTTATCGGTTTAACCCTGCCATGGGTTTGCAGCACCTCATAAAGCAGGTCTTGTCTGCTACGTGAGCTAAAGGACTGGAGACTCATCAACACTGCACATGAATCAGAGCAAATAACTACTCTTGTGTGGCTGTAATATGTTTCCTGACTGCCACCCCACATTCTTGCACTACAAATGCTGACCCAGTACGTCCTGTCATTGGATCTTTTGAACCATCTGTGTAAATGGCCACAAAATCGTGATACACAGTATCCAGACTCCTCTTAAACGAATCAGATGGATCAACACCCTCCCTATCTTTCTGTAGTCTCTCCAAACGCTTCTAGATTAACTACTGGAGGCGGGAGTAGCCACGGTGCATTTACAGGAATAGCTACTGTTGGACTAAAATCCCTTCAATACAGTCCCATCTCCTTCGACCTGGGTATTACCCACCCAGTCAAAGCTTGTGTTCTGTTTTCGCTCATGATCCCAGCATTCCTGTAAAAATCCTTTTTGCAGGATGAGACACCCCATGTCCCTGTAGGTTGTCCCAATAATTCATTGCCAGCTACTGTCTTCTAATCCGCAATGGCATATCCCCCATCTCCACCTGTAGTGCAGCCACTGGGGAGATCCGAAACGCCCCACTACATATTCTGAGTCCTTGCCCCTGCATGACATTTAGCCTTTCCAATGAGGTCTGGGCTGCCGAACCATACGCTATACTGCCATTATCTATTACAGATCGAATCAATGCAGCATACATGGTCCTCAATGAGGAAAGCCCAGCTCCCCACTCCTTCCTCGTCAGACAGCATATCACATTTAGCACCACTGAATTTTCTCTACAGAGAACCTGAATCACCACATTAATGCCCACCGCTCTTCCTCCTCAATTGCTTCCTGTACCTTCCTGACTATGTATGGCACATTTCTTCCCCTCTTCCATGGGGCCCCATCATCTGCAAATAACGACCTCCCAATATCTGGCTGTACCTGAGTAAACATCATTGATCATGATTGTGAACAACAGAGGACTAATCACGCTCCCCTGTGGTGTACCATTATCCACCAGGTAGCTGCTTGATAGTGACTTTCCCACCCTCACCTGAATAGACCTTTCAAACAGGAAATCCTTTATCCAGTTGTACATTCTTCCTCCTGCCCCCATAATATCAAGCTTGATTAACAACCCCTCCTTTCACATCATATCATACACCTTCTCCACATCAAAAAAGACAGCTACTACAGTCTCCTTGTTCACCTGAGCATTCTTCACCTCTGCTTCTAAGCAGAGCACTGGGTCCATAGTTCCCGTTCCCTTCCTGAACCCACTCTGATGTGGCGATACTAGCCCCCTGCTCTCCAGAAAGTAAGTTAGCCTCTCTGTAATGATACGTTCCCATAACCTTACATGCATGTGATGTTAAAGCTACTGGCCAATAGCTTGTTGGTCTCGTTGGGTCCTTCCCTGGCTTCCAGATTGGTACCACTACTGCCTCCCTCCAACTGCCTGGTAGTTTCCCCTCCTCCCACACTGTGTTGTACAACACCAAAACCTTATCCAGTGCCTCATCACTAAAATGGGCCAACATAACATAGCACACCTCATCTTTCCCAGGTGAGGTTAACCCAGCCTTACCTATTGCCCTTTTCACCTCTGCCATGGTAAATGGTGCATTCAACACATCACTGACATCCTTCCTCCTATCCAGCACTCCAGGATGTTCCTCTATCATTCTATCTCTCCCCCTCTGCCCCTCCTCTGACAAATTTGCAGAGCTATGCACTTCAACAAACATTTTGGCCATCATCTCTGCCTTCTCCTCCTATCTGTTACTGCCACATCCTTCCCACTCGTCAACACTGGATAATCCCACTCCATTCTAACCCCACTCATCCTCTTAATCATCTCCCACACTTCTCCCACAGGTGTCACCTTCCACTGGTGTCACAGATCCGATGCCAACATGACCTCTTTGCCTGACGGATTAGTTCTCCTCACCAGGGCCTGCTTACACTGAATCAGATGTTGGAAGTCATGCATCCTTTTCAGTACTCTAAATGCCCTGTTCCTACTCCTCACCATTTCCCCTCACTCCTCCATCCACCATTGGACTACTTTCCTCCTCCTCCCTGAACTGTTTGGTATAGCCTCAGTAGCTGCCCCCACAAATGCTGTTCTCACCCAGTTATTCATACTATCCACATCCCCTCTCATATCCACCCAAGCCATCACCTGCTCCCTCAGCTCCTGAAATGTATCCCACTTTGCCCTTCCAAACACCCACCTACGTAGCACCCTTCCTCTCAACCACACCTCCACCACCACATATTCCCATCTAATACCTTTGCATCCTATTAGGATTATCTTGCATTATGAAGGTGGCATATCCCCCCCTACATCTCTGTCCCTACGAACCACTATATGTCCCTCAATGATAAACTCCACTAACACTTTTTTTGGTTACTACATGAGTCCATATGTGTTATTTCATAGTTTAGATGTCTTCACTATTATTCTACAATGTAGAAAATAGTAAAAATAAAGAAAAACCCTTGAATGACTATGTCTGTCCAAACTTTTGACTTGTACTGTATATCCTATGATGACTTTATTTGGCAGTACCTGGTCCTTGAAGTGGAACAGAATAGACAGGCTATCTACCCTAACTCCACCCCTTGTTTTTTTTACCTTTATTTAACCAGGCAAGTCAGTTAAGAACAAATTCTTATTTTAAATGACGGCCTAGGAACAGTGGGTTAACTGCCTGTTCAGCGGCAGAACGACAGATTTGTACCTTGTCAACTTGGGGGTTTGAACTTGCAACCTTCCGGTTACTAGTCCAATGCTCTGACCACTAGGCTACCCTGCTTGCAATCTTTGAACATTCACTCTCCTCTTTAGCGCTAACACTCACTCCTTTAATCCACTGCTTGATCAGTCCAGCTGCTCGGCACCACCTTATACTTCCCTATTTGCTTCACTCTGAGAGCTTTTTTTTTACAGAATACCAACAAGCTCCCATCTCTTAACACTTTAGCATGGATAACTTCCCCAATCAAGTATTTTATCACAGCCGTCAACCTTATCGGACTCATTGCTCCAACTCTCCCTTTCCTACCTAAACTTCAGAATCACTTTATGCTCCTCCTCACCTCCATGCTCCCCTCGCGACTTATCTTGCCCTTCCTCGGCACTCTCTACCTCTGAACTGCCGCTAGCGTTGGAAGCTACGTTTCTCTCCTCAAACTCCTTTTTCTGCCTCCATAGACCTCTCGCTCCCCATCAAACCCCTACTCCCTTTCTCTACCGCTTTCTTTTTCTCACTCCCCTCTTTATTTGTACCACTACGCTCCATACTTGCTTCACTTCTCCATCACTATCTCCTACCATCTTTGACCCAGTCACAGCATAGCAGTGGCGAACCGCTCCCACACCGAGTAAAGTTTGATTGTTTGATTATCAACGATTGATCGCTAGCCACAGCTTTCAGCCTCTCCCTCACTTCTATCCACCATGAACCTCCCTGGACTGATTAAAATATTGTACGTCACCATTTGTTTGCATGTGGGTGTGTTCCTAGCGGAGGTACTGCAGTAACCTAACGTAGCCTGCCAGCACGTCGCAGGGGTAAAATAAACGCCTGAAATTAGATCAAAATCAAATCAAATTTTATTGGCCACATGCAGATATGTAGATGTAGATAAATGCTTGTGGTCCTAGCTCCAAAAGTGCAGTAATATCTAACAATTCACAACAATACACACAAATCTAAAGTAAAAGAATGGAGTTAAGAAATATATAAATATTTGGATGAGCAATGTCAGAGTGGCATTGACTAGAATGCAGTAAATACATATAAAATGATTAAGGCAGTATGTAAACATTAAAGTGACCAGTTTTCCATTCCAAGCTATACTGTATATATTTAGGGCAGCAGTCTAGGGCCCTGGCGGAGTGGTGCAGGGTTGAGTAACCAGGTGGTAGCCGGCTAGTGATGGATATTTAACAGTCTGATAGCCTTGAGATAGAAGCTGATTTACAGTCTCTTGGTCCGTGCTTTGATGTACCTGTACTGACCACACCTTCTGGATGGTAGCGGGATGAACAGGCCGTGGCTCGTGGTTTGATGTTTTTGATGATCTTTTGGCCTTCCTGTGACATCGGGTGCTGTAGGTGTCATGGAGGGCAGGCAGTGTGCCCCCGGTGATGCGTTGGGCAGACCGCACCACCTTATTGAAAGCCCTGCGATTGCGGGCAGTGCAGTTGCCGTACCAAGTGGTGATGCAGCCCGACAGGATGCTTTCAATTTTGCATCTGTAAAAAGTTTTTGAGGGTCTTAGGGGCCAAGCTGAATTTCTTCAGCCTCCTGAGGTTGAAGAGACGCTGTTGCGCCTCGTTCACCACACTGTCTGTGTGGGTGGACCATTTCAGATCAGCTCCTTCATTTTGTTGATGTTGAGGGAGAGGTTATTTTCCCAGCACCACTTCGCCAGGGCCCTCACCTTCTCCCTGTAGGCTGTCTCATCATTGTTGATAATCAGGTCTACTGTTGTGTCGTCTGGAAACTTGATGATTGAGTAGGAGGCATGCGTGGCCACACAGGTATGGATGAATAGGGAGTACAGGAGGGGGCTGAGCACATACCCTTGTGGGGCCCCTATGCTGTGGATCAGCAAAGTGGAGGTGTTGTTTCCCACCTTCACCACCTGGGGGTGGCCCATCAGGAAGTCCAGGACTCAGTTGCACAGGGCGGGGTTCTTGGAAAACCAAGATGGCGTAGCAGTGCAGACGTGGTTTGTCGTCCTCTTGTTTGTATTTTTCGTCTTTTTTGTATATATTTCAATTTATTTTTCAATCTCTTTTCCATTTTTTAAAATTATATATATCTTCCGTTATTAACCCACCTCACTCAATGTGACACAGATCCGCTATTTTTTTCCGACCTTATAGCCAAAACTTTCATCAGAAGCCAGCCATCAGCAGCTAACCAGCTAATTAGCTACTAGCTATTTAGCCACTGCTAGCAGCCTTTACCCTCTGTACAGGCACCAGCCGTTTTTTAGCCTGGATAAATCCTGCCAGCCTAGGACTGTTTTTCTCCACTACAATGCCAGATTCCTGTCGTAAACCCTGGACCATTACTCCTGGTCATCACAGCTAGCTTGCTGCCTCCGAGTGACCCAGCCCCGAAGTTAGCCCTGAGCCAGGCGCATCTCCCGGCTAGCAAACAAAATTACTACAACTACAATACCTCTTTCGCCATCTGGCCCAGTCCCTTCGTTGACACGGCGCCCCGCCATACCACCACAACTGGTCCGCAGACATAATTCCATCCACTGTGCCCTCAATCGGCCTTTGCCGGACGTTGGAGCAGATGCTTCTACTTACCCCGGCCTGCTAACTTTAAATGCAGTGTCTCCCGCATGCCAGCGTAGTAATGACTACGCCGCGGCTTTCATACTCCATCTATTGCTGTTCACTGGACCCTATGATCACTTGGCTACATAGCTGATGCCGGCTGGACTGTTCATTTATCACGGTACTCCATTTTGCTTTTGTTTATCTGTCGGCCCTAGCCCCGAACTCAGACCCTGTGTGTAGTTAACCGACCCTCTGCCCATTCATTGTAATTTTACCTGTTGTTGTTGTCTTCGCTGATTAGCTGTTCTTGTCTTACCCGTTCTTGTCTTAGCTAGCTCTCCCAATCAACACGTGATTGCTTTATGCCTCGCTTTATGTCTCTCTCAAATGTCAATATGCCTTGTATACTGTTGTTTAGCATAGTTATCATTGTTTTAGTTTACAGTGGAGCCCCTAGCCCCACTCTACATGCATCAGATTCCTCCTTTGTCCCACCTCCCACACGTGCGGTGACCTCATCCAGTATAACCAGTACGTCCAGAGATGCATTCTCTCTTATCATCACTCAGTACCTGGGCTTACCTCCACTGTACCCGCACCCCACCATACCTTTGTCTGCACATTATGCCTTGAATCTATTCTACCACGTCCAGAAATCTGCCCCTTTTATTCTCTGTCCCCAACGCACTAGACGACCAGTCTTGATAGTCTTTAGACGTACCCTCATCCTACTCCTCCTCTGTTCCACCGGTGATGTGGAGGTTAACCCAGGCCCTGCGTGTCCCCAGGCACTCTCATTTGTTGACTTCTGTAATTGAAAAAGCCTTGGTTTCATGCATGTTAACATCAGAAGCCTCCTTCCTAAGTTTTATTCACTGCTTTTGCACACTCCGCCAACCCTGAAGTCCTTGCCAAGTCTGAATCCTGGCTTAGGAAGGCCACCAAAAATTCTGAAATTTCAATACCCAACTACAACATTTTCCGTCAAGATAGAACTGAGGGGAGGAGTTGCAATCTACTAAAGAGATTCTGTCATACTTTCCAGGTCTATGCCCAAACAGTTTGAACTTCTAATTTAATAAATGAATCTCTCCAGAAATAAGTCTCTCACTGTTGCCGCCGGTTATAGACCCCCCTCAGCTCACAGCTTTGCCCTGGACACCATATGAGAATTGATTACCCCTCATCTATCTTCAGAGTTCGTTCTGTCAGGTGACCTAAACTGGGATATGCTTAACACCCTGGCAGTCCTACAATCTAAGCTAGATGCCCTCAATCTCACACAAATCATAAAGGAACCCACCAGGTACAACCCTAAATCTGTAAACATGGGCACCCTCATAGATATTATTCTGAGCAACTTGCCCTCCAAATACACGTCTGCTGTTTTCAATCAGGATCTCAGCAATCACTGCCTCATTGCCTGCATCCGCTATGGGTCCGCGGTCAAACGACCACCCCTCCTCACTGTTAAATGCTCCCTAAATCCCTTCTGTGAGCAGGCCTTTGTAATCGACCTGGCCCGAGTATCCTGGAAGGATATTGACCTCCCGTCAGTCGAGGATGCCTGGTCGTTCTTTAAAAGTAATTTCCTCACAATCTTAAATAAGCATGCCCCTTACAAAAAATGTAGAACTAAGAACAGATATAGTCCTTCGTTCACTCCAGACCTGACTACCTTTGACCAGCACAAAAACATGCTGTGTGGGACTGCAATAGCATCGAATAGTCCCCGCGATATGCAACTGTTCAGGGAAGTCAGGAACCAATACACACAGAAATTTGCATCCTGTAGCTCTAACTCCAAAAAGTTTTGGGACACTGTAAAGTCCATGGAGAACAAGATCACCTTCTCCCAGCTGGCCACTGCACTGAGGCTAGGAAACACGGTCACCACCAATAAAATTATGATAATAAAACATTTTAATAAGCATTTCTCTACAGCTGGCCATGCTTTCCTCCTGGCTATCCCAACCCTAGCCAACAGCTCTAACCCCCTGCAGCTACGTGCCGGAGCCTCCCCAGCTTCTCCTTCACCCAAGTCCAGATAGCAGATGTTCTGAAAGAGCTGCAAAACCTAGACTAGTACAAATCAACTGGGCTAGACAATCTGGACCCTCTCTTTCTTAAACTTTCCGCCGCCATTGTTGCAACCCCTATTACCAGTCTGTTCAACCTCTCTTTCCTATCGTCCGATATCCCTAAAGATTGGAAAACTGCCGCTGTCATCCCCCTCTTCAAAGGGGGTGACACTCTAAAGGGGGTGACACCCAAACTGTTATAGACCTATATCCATCCTGCCCTGCCTTTCTAAAGTCTTCGAAAGCCAAGATAATAAACAGATCACTGACCATTTTGAATCCCACCGTACATTCTCCACTGTTCAATCCGGTTTCCGAGCTGGTCACGGGTGCACATCAGCCACGCTCAAGGTACTAAACAATATCATAACCGCCATCGATAAAAGACAGTACTGTGCAGCCGTCTTCATCGACCTGGCCAAGGCTTTTGACTCAATCACCGGCAGACTCAATAGCCTTCCTCAAATGACTGCCACGCCTGGTTCACCAACTACTTTGCAGACAGAGTTCAGTGTGTCAAATCGGAGGGCCTGTTGTCCGGACCTCTGGCCGTTTCTATGGGGATACCACAGGGTTCAATTCTCGGGCCGACTCTTTTCTCTGTATATATCAATGATGTCGCTCTTGCTGTGGGTGATTCCCTGATCCACCTCTATGCAGACGACACGATTCTGTATACATCTGGCCCTTCTTTGGATACGGTGTTAACTAACCTCCAAACGAGCTACAATGCCATAACACTCCTTCCATGCCCTCCAACTGCTCTTAAACGCCAGTAAAACCAAATGAATGCTCTTCAACCGTTCGATGCCGGCACCCGCACGCCCGACTAGCATCACTACCCTGGACGGTTCTGACCTAGAATATGTGGACAACTACAAATATCTAGGTGTCTGGCTAGACTGTAAACTTTCCTTCCAGACTCATATTAAACATCTCCAATCCAAAATTAAATCTATAATGCGGCTTTCTATTTCACAACAAAGCCTCCTTCACTCACGCCGCCAAACATATCCTAGTAAAACTGACTATCCTACTGATCCTCGACTTCGGCGATGTCATCTACAAAATAGCTTCCAATACTCTACTCAGCAAACTGGATGCAGTCTATCACAGTGCCATCCATTTTGTTACCAAAGCCCCTTATACCACCCACCACTGCGACCTGTATGCTCTAGTCGGCTGGCCCTCGCTACATATTCGTCGCCAGACCCACTGGATCCAGGTCATCTATAAATTTATGCTAGGTAAAGCTCCACCTTATCTCTGCTCATGATAACAACACCCACCCTTAACACGCACTCTAGACAGTATATCTCACTGGTCATCCCCAAAGCCGACACCTCCTTTGGCCGCCTTTCCTTTCAGTTCTCTGCTGCCAGTGACTGGAACGAATTGTTCCGGGATTCTTCTGATGGCATTGAGGAGTACACCACATCAGTCACTGGCTTTATCAATAAGTGCATCGAGGACGTCGTCCCCACAGTGACTGTACGTACATACCCCAACCAGAAGCCATGATTTACAGGAAACATTCGCACTGAGCTAAAGAATAGATCTGCCGCTTTCAAGGTGCGAGACTCTAACCCGGAAGCTTACAAGAAATCCCACTATGCCCTGCGACGAACCATAAAACAGGCAAAGCGTCAATACAGGGCTAAGATTCAATCATACTACACCGGCTCCGATGCTCGTCTTATGTGGCAAGGCTTGCAAACTATTACAGACTACAAAGGGAAGCACAGCCGCGAGCTGCCCAATGACACGAGCCTACTAGACGAGCTAAATCACTTCTATGCTCGCTTCGGGGCAAACAACACTGAGGCATGCATGAGAGCATCAGCTGTTCCGGATGACTGTGATCGCGCTCTCCGTAGCCGACGTGAGTAAGACCTTTAAACAGGTCAACATACACAAGGCTGCGGGAACAGATGGATTACCAGGACGTGTGCTCCGGGCATGTGCTGACCAACTGGCAGGTGTCTTCACTGACATTTTCAACATGTCCCTGATTGAGTCTGTAATACCAGCATGTTTCAAGCAGACCACCATAGTCCCTGTGCCCAAGAACACAAAGGCAACCTGCCAAATGACTACAGACCCATAGCACACACGTCCGTAGCCATGAAGTGCTTTGAAAGGCTGGTAATGGCTCACATCAACATCATTATCCCAGAAACCCTAGACCCTATCTAATTTGCATCCCACTCAAACAGATCCACAGATGATGCAATCTCTATTGCACTCCACACTGCCCTTTCCCACCTGGACAAAGGGAACACTTATGTGAGAATGCTATTCATTGACTACAGCTCAGCATTCAACACCATAATACACTCAACGCTCATCACTAAGCTATGGATCCTGGGACTAAACACCTCCTTCTGCAACTGGATCCTGGACATCCTGACGGGCCACCCACAGGTGATGAGGGTAGGTAGCAACACATTTGCCATGCTGATCCTCAACACTGAAGCCCCCCAGGGGTGCGTGCTCAGTCCCCTCCTGTACTCCCTGCTCACCCACAACTGCATGGCCAGACATGACTCCAAACACCATCATTAAGTTTGCAGATGACACAACAGTGGTAGGCCTGATCAACGACAATGACGAGACAGCCTATAGGGAAGAGGTCAGAGACCTGGCCGAGTGGTGCCAGAATAACAACATATCCCTCAACATATCCAAGACTAAGGAGAGGATTGTGGACTACAGGAAAAGGAGGACCGAACATGCCCCCATTCTCATCGTAGGGGCTGTAGTGGAGCAAGTTGAGAGCTTCAAGTTCCTTGGTGTCCACATCACCAACAAACTAGAATGGTCCAGACACATCAAGACGGTTGTGAAGAGGGCACGACAAAGTCTATTCCCCCTCAGAAAACTAAAAAGATTTGGCATGGGTCCTGAGATCGTCAAAAGATTCTACAGCTGCAACATTGAGAGCACTGGTTACATCACTGCCTGGTGCGACAATTGCTCGGCCTTCGACTGCAAGGCACTACAGAGGGTAATGCGTACGGCCCAGTACATCACTGGGGCAAAGCTGCCTGCCATCCAGGACCTCTACACCAGGCGGTGTCAGAGGAAGGCCCTAAAAATTGTCAAAGACCCAGCCACCCCAGTCATAGACTGTTCTCTCTACTAAAGCATGGCAAGCGGTACCGGAGTGTGAAGTCTAGGATAAAAAGGCTTCTCAACAGTTTTTACCCTCAAGCCATAAAAGTCCTGAACAGGTAATCAAATGGCTACCCGGACTATTTGCATTGTGTGCCCCCCCAACCCAACCCCTCTTTTACGCTGCTGCTACTCTCTGTTTATTTACATTTACATTTACATTTAAGTCATTTAGCAGACGCTCTTATCCAGAGCGACTTACAAATTGGTGCATTCACCTTATGACATCCAGTGGAACAGTCACTTTACAATAGTGCATCTAAATCTTAAAGGGGGGGGGGTGAGAGGGATTACTTATCCTATCCTAGGTATTCCTTAAAGAGGTGGGGTTTCAGGTGTCTCTGGAAGGTGGTGATTGATTCCGCTGTCCTGGCGTCGTGAGGGAGTTTGTTCCACCATTGGGGGGCCTGAGCAGCGAACAGTTTTGACTGGGCTGAGCGGGAGCTGTACTTCCTCAGTGGTAGGGAGGCGAGCAGGCCAGAGGTGGATGAACGCAGTGCCCTTGTTTGGGTGTAGGGCCTGATCAGAGCCTGGAGGTACTGAGGTGCCGTTCCCCTCACAGCTCCGTAGGCAAGCACCATGGTCTTGTAGCGGATGCGAGCTTCAACTGGAAGCCAGTGGAGAGAACGGAGGAGCGGGGTGACGTGAGAGAACTTGGGAAGGTTGAACACCAGACGGGCTGCGGCGTTCTGGATGAGTTGAAGGGGTTTAATGGCACAGGCAGGGAGCCCAGCCAACAGCGAGTTGCAGTAATCCAGACGGGAGATGACAAGTGCCTGGATTAGGACCTGCGCCGCTTCCTGTGTGAGGCAGGGTCGTACTCTGCGGATGTTGTAGAGCATGAACCTACAGGAAGGGGCCACCGCCTTGATGTTGGTTGAGAACGACAGGGTGTTGTCCAGGATCACGCCAAGGTTCTTAGCGCTCTGGGAGGAGGACACAATGGAGTTGTCAACCGTGATGGCGAGATCATGGAACGGGCAGTCCTTCCCCGGGAGGAAGAGCAGCTCCGTCTTGCCGAGGTTCAGCTTGAGGTGGTGATCCGTCATCCACACTGATATGTCTGCCAGACATGCAGAGATGCGATTCGCCACCTGGTCATCAGAAGGGGGAAAGGAGAAGATTAGTTGTGTGTCGTCTGCATAGCAATGATAGGAGAGACCATGTGAGGTTATGACAGAGCCAAGTGACTTGGTGTATAGCGAGAATAGGAGAGGGCCTAGAACAGAGCCCTGGGGGACACCAGTGGTGAGAGCGCGTGGTGAGGAGACAGATTCTCGCCACGCCACCTGGTAGGAGCGACCTGTCAGGTAGGACGCAATCCAAGCGTGGGCCGCGCCGGAGATGCCCAACTCGGAGAGGGTGGAGAGGAGGATCTGATGGTTCACAGTATCGAAGGCAGCCGATAGATCTAGAAGGATGAGAGCAGAGGAGAGAGAGTTAGCTTTAGCAGTGCGGAGCGCCTCCGTGATACAGAGGAGAGCAGTCTCAGTTGAATGACTAGTCTTGAAACCTGACTGATTTGGATCAAGAAGGTCATTCAGAGAGAGATAGCGGGAGAGCTGGCCAAGGACGGCACGTTCAAGAGTTTTGGAGAGAAAAGAAAGAAGGGATACTGGTCTGTAATTGTTGACATCGGAGGGATCGAGTATAGGTTTTTTCAGAAGGGGTGCAACTCTCGCTCTCTTGAAGACGGAAGGGACGTAGCCAGCGGTCAGGGATGAGTTGATGAGCGAGGTGAGGTAAGGGAGAAGGTCTCCGGAAATGGTCTGGAGAAGAGAGGAGGGGATAGGGTCAAGCGGGCAGGTTGTTGGGCGGCCGGCCGTCACAAGACGCGAGATTTCATCTGGAGAGAGAAGGGAGAAAGAGTTCAGAGCACAGGGTAGGGCAGTGTGAGCAGAACCAGCGGTGCCGTTTGACTTAGCAAACGAGGATCGGATGTCGTCAACCTTCTTTTCAAAATGGTTGACGAAGTCATCTGCAGAGAGGGAGGAGGGGGGGGGAGGGGGAGGAGGATTCAGGAGGGAGGAGAAGGTGGCAAAGAGCTTCCTAGGGTTAGAGGCAGATGCTTGGAATTTAGCGTGGTAGAAAGTGGCTTTAGCAGCAGAGACAGAGGAGGAAAATGTAGAGAGGAGGGAGTGAAAGGATGCCAGGTCCGCAGGGAGGCGAGTTTTCCTCCATTTCCGCTCGGCTGCCCGGAGGCCTGTTCTGTTCTCGCAATGAGTCATCGAGCCACGGAGCGGGAGGGGAGGACCGAGCCGGCCTGGAGGATAGGGGACATAGAGAGTCAAAGGATGCAGAGAGGGAGGAGAGGAGGGTTGAGGAGGCAGAATCAGGAGATAGGTTGGAGAAGGTTTGAGCGGAGGGAAGAGATGAAGGTTGGGACGGCGCGATACCATCCGAGTAGGGGCAGTGTGGGAGGTGTTGGATGAGAGCGAGAGGGAAAAGGATACAAGGTAGTGGTCGGAGACTTGGAGGGGAGTTGCAATGAGGTTAGTGGAAGAACAGCATCTAGTAAAGATGAGGTCGAGCGTTTATCCCACTACCCGCCAACCCCTCTTTTACGCTACTGCTCCTCTCTGTTCATCATATATGCATAGTCACTTTAACCATATCTACATGTACATACTACCTCAATCAGCCTGATTAACCGGTGTCTGTATGTAGCCTCGCTACTGTATATAGCCTCGCTACTGTTATTTTTCACTGTCGCTTTTATTTCTTTACTTACCTATCGTTCACATAACACCTTTTTTGCACAATTGGTTAAAGCCTGTAAGTAAGCATTTCACTGTAAGGTGAACACCTGTTGTATTCGGCACACGTGGCATATAAACGTTGATTTGATTTGAAGACTGAGCTATAGTCAATGAACAGCATTCTTACATAGGTATTCCTCTTGTCCAGATGGGATAGGGCAGTGTGCAGTACGATGGTGATTGCATCGTCTGTGGATCTATTGGGGCGGTATGCAAATTGAAGTGGATCTAGGGTGTCAAGTAAGGCAGAGGTGATATGATCCTTAACTAGCCTCTCAAAGCACTTCATGATGACAGAAGTGAGTGCTATGGGGCTATAGTCATTTGGCTCAGCTACCATTGCTTTCTTGGGTACAGGAACAATGGTGGACATCTTGAAGCAAGTGAGGACAGCAGACTGGGATAGGGAGAAATTGAATATGTATGTAAACACTCCAGCCAGGTGAGGATGCGGCTAGGGATGCCGTCTGGGTCTGCAGCCTTGCGAGGGTTAACACCTTTAAATGTCTCACTCATGTCGACCATGGACAACATAGAACCCAAAGCCCTTGGGTGCGGTCAGCGTCGGTGGCACAGTGTTAACCTCAAAGCAGGCGAAGAAGGTGTTTAGCTTGTCCGGGAGCAAGACTTGGATGTCCACGACGTGGCTGGTTTTCCCTTTGTAATCCGTGATTGTCTGTAGACCCTGCCACATACGTCTCGTGTCTGAGCCGTTAAATTGCGACTCCACTTTGTCTCTGTACTAACATTTGGCCTGTTTGATTGCCTTATGGAGGGAATAATTACACTGTTTGTATTCAACCATACTCCCAGTCACCTTGCCATGGTTAAATACGATGGTTCGCGCTTTCAGTTTTCTATGAATGCTGCCATCTATCCACGTTTTCTGATTTGGGTAGGTTTTAATAGTCACAGTGGGAACAACATCTGCTATACACTTTCTGATGAATTCAGTCACTGTGTCAGTGTATTCGTCGATGTTATTCTCAGAGGCTACCCGGAATATGTCCCAGTCCACATGATCAAAACAATTGTGAAGTAGCCTCCCGGGTGGCGCAGTGGTTACTGCAGTGCCAGCTGTGCCATCAGAGACTCTGGGTTCGCACCCAGGCTCTGTCGTAACCAGCCGCGACCGGGAGGTCCGTTGGGCGACGCACAATTGGCCTAGGGTCGTCCGGGTTAGGCTGGTAGGGATGTCCTTGTCTCATCGCGCACCAGCGACTCCTGTGGCGGGCCGGGCGCAGTGCGCGCTAACCAAGGTTGCCATGTGCACAGTGTTTCCTCCGACACATTGGTGTGGCTGGCTTCCGGGTTGGATGCGCGCTGTGTTAAGAAGCAGTGCGGCTTGGTTGGGTTGTGTATCGGAGGATGCATGACTTTCAACCTTTGTCTCTCCCGAGTCCGTACGGGAGTTGTAGCGATGAGACAAGATAGTAGCTACTAAAACAATTGGATACCATGAAATTGGGGAGAAAATAGGGTAAAATTTTAAATTTAAAAAATAAATAATTATAATTGTGAAGCAATTGGTCAGACCAGCGTTGAACAGACCTTAGCATGGGTACTTCCTGTTTGAGTTTCTGCCTACAAGAAGGGTATGAGCAAAATGCAGTCATGATCTGATTTGTCGAAGTGAGGGCTGGGGAGGGCCTTGTAGGCATCCCAGAAGTTTGAGTAGCAGTGGTCAAGTGTGTTAGCATCGCAAGTACTACAGTCAATGTGTTAGTAGAACTTCAGTAGCATTTTCCTCAAATTTGCATTATTAATATCCCCAGCTACAATAAATAGTGCCTCAGAATATGTGGTTTCCAGTTTTCACAAAGTCCAGTGTAGTTCCTTGAGGGCCGTTGTGGTATCAGTTTAAGGGGGAATATACCCGGCTGTGAATAAAACCGAAGATAAATATCTAGGGAGGTAATACGGTCAGCTTTTGATTGTGAGGTATTCTAGGTCGGATGAACAAAATGACTTGAGTTTCTGTACATAATTACAATCCCACAATGAATAGTTAATCATGAAACATACACCCCCGCCTTTCTTCTTCCCAAAGAGTTCTTTATTCCTTTCTGAGCGATGTACTGAGAACCCAGATTGCTGTATGGAGAGAGCCATGAATCCGTAAAATAGAGTATGTTACAGTCCCTGATGTCTCTCTGGAAGGAGATCCTCGCCCTGAGCTCGTCTACTTTATTGTCCAGAGACTGAACATTAGCAAGTAATATACTCTGAAGCATGGGATGTTGTGCACGCCTCCTGAGTTGTACTAGAAGTCCAATCCGAATACCTCTTCTCCACGGCGGCGTCTTCGAGCAGCCTCAATTGTTCTGGGGGGTATGAACAAAGGATTCAATCCGGGAAAGTCGTATTCCTGGTCTTAACACTGGTGAGTTACCGATGCTCTGATATCCAAAAGTAATTTCCGGCTGTATGTAATAACACAAAAAACATTCTGGGCTGATAATGTGAGAAATAACACACAAAAAAGCAAAATACTGCAAATTTGCTAGAAACAGAGCTGCCATATCTGTCGGCGGCATCTTGTCTATACTACCTATATACTGCCGCATAATTTCTAGAACCATACTGTACGGTCTTTCATACTGATTTTGATGAGAAGAAAAAACACTTTAGGGGGACACTCTCCTTCCTGCATTGTTCAACCAATATAGTACATTCAGAGGTGGTAAGATAAGACTGTCGCCTTGTTAGTTGCGTCACAGCGTTACTATTATGTCTCAGTTTCAAATAAATAGCACAGCCACAAAGTCAAATTGGCTATATTGAAAAAAACAATGAAAACAAACATTTAGCTTTTTAATCATAGTTTAAGGTTAGGTATAAGGTTAGCAGTGTGGTTAAGCTTAGGGTTAATGTTAGCTTAAAATCATACATTGTATTAATATGCAGTGTTTACGACTTCGTGGCCGTGGTAACTAGTGACGATGGTGCGTCACAGGCATCTCATTTCCCCTGAAAACCGGAACATCAAGTTGTTTTGGACTCAGCAGAGGCTAGTACCACAGATAGAGCAATGAGACAGATATTTCACTGGATGAATAAATGAGAAGCATCCGCTTGGCGGGTAGTTTGAGGAACCTCAGTGGCCAGCAGTGGGAGAAGATGGACCGTAATGGATTTTGTCCGAAATTCTGCTAATTTTCTCATCGATGAAACGGCTCAATAAAGTTTTCTGTTCCTAAAACTACAATTATGATACGAACAGAGTGGACTAAGTTTTGTAGACTTTACCCTTTGCAAAAGTAAAAAAAGAAGCGTTGTTTAGGAGTGCAAACGCGAATTGCGGTATTGCAAATGCACACTTGGCAGAGTAGGCGTTACCTAACTGAAATATGCTGGAACGCATAGGATCCCAAATAGGATCTCACTAGCTCGTGCTTGTTCTGCCCACTATGACTCATTTGTTTTCATCAGAAACGACACGCTGTGGTTTATCTTGGTTTAGTTATAACAATCTTTGCTGGTCCTACAGATGCTGCACTCTACAGCGCCAATATTAAATGGGTGGGTGCATTCAAGATACAATCATGTGATCAGTGGTGTAAAATACTTATGTAAAAATACTTTAAAGTACTACTTAAGTAGTTTTCCGGGGCTATCTGTACTTCACTATTTATATTTTTGACAACTTTTATATATACTTCACGACATTCCAAAATAAAATAATGTATTTTGTACTCCATACAGCTCACCTGACAACCAAAAGTACTCATTACATTTTGAATGCATAGCAGGACATGAAAATGGTCTAATTGACATACTTAACAAGAGAACATCCCTGGTCATTACTGATGCCTCGGATCTGGCTAACTCACTAAACACATGCTTTGTTTGTGATGTCTTGAGTGTTGGAGTGTGCCCCTGGCTATGTGTAAATTAAAACAAAACTTGAACATGTGGCCATCTGCTTTGCTTCACATAAGGAATTTGAAAAGTATTTATACTTCTACTTTTGATACTTAAGTATATTTGAGCAATTACATTTACTTTTGATACTTAAGTATATCGAAAACCAAATACTTTTACTCAAGTAGTATTTTACTGGGTGACTTTCACTTGAGTAATTTTCTATTAAGGTATCTTTACTTTTACTCAAGTATGACAGTTGTGTACGTTTTCCACCACTGCATGTAATGCTAATGTTTAGGGATACATAATGAGTGTTGTGATTTACTCAGGTATATCTATGATGCATTTGTGTTATTGATTTTCTATTGTGTTATTGACTGTACGTTCGTTTATCCCATATGTAACTCTGTGTTGTTTGTGTCGCACTTGTTTGCTTTACTTCATCTTGGCCAGGTCGCAGTTGTAAATGAGAACTTGTTCTCAACTGGCCTACCTGGTTAAATAAAATAAAATGTTAAAAATAAAATGCATCTACCTAATGTAAGGAGGAACTGGTGACAGGAATCAAAGCAAAGTAGAGGAAACATTATTGCTATCAAAACTAAGAAAAATACTGTTTTTATAGCATTCAATATTTAATACATTTTGATCAAACAATTACAGGTGTGTCTCACATACCCTTACACATTCTTCTTTCCACACATTGCTGTCAATGTCTGATGTTATAGTGTTGCATTGATGTGAGGTGAGCATCCCTTGAATTCAAGGGAGCCTTTCCACAGCCAGGAGTTTATTCTTTCTGAAAGGCTCTAAAGGATCTCCCAAGCCATTGAACTTACAAGTATATCGGTTCCATCCTAAAGCATATTTTAGGATAGACCAAAAATACCAAGAAGGAAGGATACCGAGGGGTCTCTGGTTGAGAGGAAAGGTTGATTTCACTGATTGGTACAGTATAACTAAGGTCCAGGTGGAGAGAGAGAGAGAGAGAGAGCAAAGCTCAGAGACCATCTCTGTTCAGTCCCTTTTGAGTGGTGTGAGATGGCCATGACTGGGACAGCTAAAGTTTAGGATGACTACATTGCAGTCGAACTGCACAGAATCACTGATCTACAAATCACCTTGCATCCCAAATAACTACTCATTATGGGGTCAAGATTGGCGATTCTGCACCACGAACCGATCCCCTCAAACATGCTGGGAGATACACCTAGTCCTCCTCCTCACTCTGAGAGCAGAGTGGACTGCAGGGGCCTCAGAGTCCTCCGGCTGATCAATCTCTCCTCCATCATTCCTATGGGCATCCTCCTCTTCCCCGTGGGGGTGTGACACAACATTTCGTCCAGGCTCCGTTGTGTCACCTGACCAGCATTTTGGAGACGGGACACTGCCTCCTCCACACCCGCCATCAAAGGACTGTCCTCACTCCGCAAACGCACCAGGTCCACCTAAGAAATAAGTCACACACGTATTGATGAATTATATTTGTGACTGGATAATAACGTATAGGAGATAATAATGTATAGGTTATGCATCAGACATTGCAAACATCCATTTGTAGGGTGTTTTTCTCACCACTTCCTGTGCAAATTCAGGCTTCTTGATAAAGACAGTGGTGCTAGAACCCAAAGCTAGGGTCAGGATGAAGAGGGATTCTTTTACAGCTCCTGCCATAGCCAGTATCAGAACCTGGAACACCACCACAAAACTACATCAAATAGGCTGCTCCCAGGGTGGGAGCTAGACACATTACAAAGATATAGTGAAGACTGAATATTAGAACTCACTTTGAGATTTTGGCATATTCTGCTGTCAGTGCTCATAATCTGACCAAACATGGATTGTGCTTTTTCAACATCATTCTGGAAGGAAAATAAAATATATTGAATCACATTTGTATATGAGAGAGAAAGCGAGAGTGCGAGAGAGGATGGATGACCAACCTGTCTAAGTGCTAGCGCCACAGTGAAGCAGTAGGCGTGCCTGGGTATCATGTGTCCTTTGGTCTGTCCCTCCTCCATCAGGGCAGTACAGATTCTATAGGACTCTGGAGTGTTCTGGTAAACAGGAAACAGGGCATTACATCACCTGTCTATTGACAAATGTTACGCATATACTGATAAGATACATGTCACTATTGTAATCCCTTTTGGAATATTCAATGAGGGTTGTTGATGTCAACCGCCTGTATTCAGTTGAGCGAGATGCTATGTTACTAGCTTCATGCCATGAATATGCATTGTTTTTTTTCCATCAAAGTTGACAGGATGCCACGTGTCCTACTTATTATCAGTACACTCCTAACAACTAAAGCATTACGAAACCTGTTTACTTTGGACTCGTATGCTAGCTACATTTAGTTTTGTTAAATTGTTGGCTGTCGTGAGAGAAATGAATCTATCTAGTTGGCTAACAAGGTACGCTGATCACGCTAGCTATGTGGTTATTTGCCGTGCTAGCCAATTTGCAGCTAGCTAACACCACCAAAGCAAAAAGAGAATGAAATGGAAATAAACGCTGTCTGAGGATTTTGTTTAGTGTCTCTCCGGTAAGCAAGTCAATTTGTGTATATGACACGTGTGTTCTGTTCTTTTTGGTTGAATCAAGAAATATGAACTTGTTATTTTGTGCTAGCTGGCCAACTAATTAGCTAGCTAGCACTGGATGTTTGCTCTGGAACCTCTTGGTTGTGCGTGCATATAGAACGTGTTATTGTTTTGACAGTTGAAAAGGTCTACAGGGTGGAACAATACAATGTCTGCAAGGTGGACAAATCCTCACCAGTTTATAGCAAGTACCAGTTGCTAATGTGAACGTGTCCTTGTTGAATGGCACACCTTGGTTCTTCATGTCTCGCAGTACATCCAGACCACCTAGTAGTATGGGCAGGGTTTAGTGATGACAGAGATCAGTCATCTATAAATATACCCTTTCTTGTTGAATGCCTGCTGGCTTTTATTATTAAAAGGATGTCACTTACTCTCATATAATCCTTTCATAAACAGCATGTCTATGGCAATATTGAAGGAGGTTGAGTCCGAGAAGAATCCTCTCAAATCCTGTTAGAGAAAGAAGATTTACAACTTGACCAAATACAGTATGTGTAAACTTTAATCAATGCCCTACTCTATGGGACCGCACTAAAATAATTACATCATATGATCTCTATAGCACTTGTTATTCTTAGTTCATTCAGAGATGATTAATTATTATAGTCTAAGTACTGCGTATTAATAGATTGTTTACCTTGTCTGTCAGTGTGGCAGCAGCCATCTCCTCCAGCCCCAGTTCATAGCACAGCCTCATGAAGAGAGGACCAAACTTAAACTCTCCAAATGCTACGTTTCTGTTCTCCTCATGGTACCTGGACAGCAGAACACACAATACATATACAAACACAGAACCATGACGAATTTCAACTGAATTTTGTTTTATTTAACTATTAGGCAAGCCAGTTGAGAACAAATTCTTATTTACAGTGACAGCTGCACCGGCCAAACCCTAACATTTACATTTACATTTAAGTCATTTAGCAGACGCTCTTATCCAGAGCGACTTACAAATTGGTGCATTCACCTTATGACATCCAGTGGAACAGTCACTTTACAATAGTGCATCTAAATTTTAAGGGGGGGGGGGGGTGAGAGGGATTACTTATCCTATCCTAGGTATTCCTTAAAGAGGTGGGGGTTGTGTCGCCACCCTATGGGACTCCCAATCATGGCTGTTTGTGATACAGCCTGGAATCGAACCAGGGTCTGTAGTGACGTCTCTAGCACTGAGATGCAATGCCTTAGACCGCTGCGCCTCTAAGGAGCCCCAGACTACCAGCATTAGTCAAACTACAAGATTGCATTAAACTATTTCAAACTTATGCTTTATCTGTTCCTAACACAGTTGAGGAGACTTCATCTTCTGGTCTGTTTTGACAGCTAATTGTGAGCATACTCAGGATAGAGTTTGACACCACTGAATATGTGAAGTATGAAATACTATATCATCAGGCCAGTGGCCACAATGCATTAGCAAGAAACTAGTATCTCACTGTGATCCATACCTGTAGATGGCACCTCTGGCTGTGACCATGTCCTCTGCAGATTGGCAAAGGTGTAGAAGCAGCTTTAACTCATCCTTCAATACTAGCTGTTTCTTCATCAGCTTCTGATTAAATACCTCAATATAATGACCTGGAAAATATAACATGGGTCTGTCAACTTCAAAAGTAGTAGTTGTGGTACGGTAGTATTAGATCCAAACAGTAAGGTCATATCAGAATCAGTAGCCTACTTTTTGATCCGGACACTTGATGAGCCACTGCCAGTTTCCGCTGCTGAAATTCTTGTAGCTTGACAACATCCTCTGACAGCAGATGCCTTTTTGCTGAAATGAATGAAGCAACAGGAGTAGTCAGCATATACATGGATATGAATTAGGTTAAGGTTAAGAAAGGGCTTTAGCTCAAATTCAACAAAAAAACTTTTGTTGTCAATTTGACAAAAGCTGTAGGCCATCTGGACAGGACCGGGTACTGTACTGTACTTTCCCACGTATCAAGTTCAACACTTGTGATAATTGGCTGCATGCATTACACATTCGTATGGAAAGTTGAAGTAGTTCCAAGATAGATAAATATGATAACAGGACAGGAGAGACAGCTCAGCCGCCGTCACAACAATATTGACATTGAGTCGAGACAGATTCCGTGGTGGTCGACAAGCAAGCGCTAGCGGCACAGAAACAGCGCCATGACATCTTATACATAAAATACGTTATTCATATACCTCCTACCCTGCATGTCATACAGTCCGATTGTATGAGGCCACGACATAATCCCTTTGAGGGAATATCATGAAGCAGTACTCGGAAGCAGACGCTCATTCTTCCAAGCGCCATGTTGCCCCCTGACTGTACTATTACTGCGACAACCAAGGGTGAAGAAAGAAATCTGCTTACGCTGCGCCGGGTTTTTTTAGAAGCACAGCAAACTATTATACATTGACTAAATATAGTTATTGTTTAACATGCAATTAATAGCTTATGTAACAATGGAGAAATATAAATATATACGTTTTATTCTCCACTTTTACACGATTTAGTTGGTACATTCCAAAATGTCTGCGCCCTGTCACCGTGTTTACTATTTTTTTTTACATTGGATTTCCAAATGTCTAGGTAAAACGAATATTTATTCTGACCAATGGACTGTCATGGAGTTAAATAATCAATCTCTTTCCATCTCATTTCCATTCTTATTCGCTGTCCGATGTCTGGTAGTGTTTATATCAAGTCAAAGAAATGAATTTCGCACATGCTGAACAGAAAGGTAAAACGTCATACAACCTGCAGGAGGCAGTGTTCCATACACAATTTGCTTCCAACCAAAATGGTATAACAAAGATGTTATTTTATATTGACAAGATAGTCGAGTGACCACTAAAATGGAAATATGTCCTCAAAGACGAAATGTTAAGTGCTATCTGGCCTCCTTGTGACGTCCATACCGTAAACTTACCTTAACCATTTTACATGTCAACTATAATGGGGTAATGTGGGAGGCGCTATACGGACACTACATTACCAAAAGTATGTGGATACCCCTTAAATTAGTGGATTTGGCTATTTCAGTCACACCTGTTTCTGACAGGTGTATAAAATTGAGCACACAGACATTGCATCTCCATAGAGAAACATTGGCAGTACTCCCTTATTCTTAGCTTGGAAGAAGAAAAAACCCCCTACCATCTAACACTACTACTACTACACTCCAAAAATAAAAACAACACCACCCTACTCTACTATTTGAATCTATTTAGTCCTACCTCAGGCCAACAACCTGAAAGGTTGGGACACCACCCCTTAACACACCGTTTAGCTATTCTGATGTCAAGTCTCGCACACCCAAATACCTCTCTGTGGCTGCAACCACAACCACAATTTTCTGCAACTTATGTTCCATCCCTGCAGTATAGTTGATAACCATTGCTATAAATCCTATCTAACTGAAACATATCACTTGTTGGCCTACAGTGGCATATGAAAGTATTCGCCCCCTTGGCATTTTTCCTATTTTGTTGCCTTACAACCTGGAATTAAAATGGATTTTTGATTGTATAATTTGATTTACACAACACCCTTTGCAGCAATTACAGCTCAAAGTCTCTTGGGGTTTGTCTCTCTAAGCTTGGCACATCTAGCCACTGGGATTTTTGCCCATTCTTCAAATCAAAACTGCTCCAGCTCCTTCAAGTTGGATGGGTTCTGCTGGTGTACAACAATCTTTAAGTCATACCACAGATTCTCAATTGGATTGAGGTCTAGGCTTTGACTAGGCCATTCCAAGACATTTAAATGCTTCCCCTTTAAATGCTTCCCTTAAACCAGGGGTGTCAAAGTCAAATGGACGGAGGGCCAAATAAAAAATTTAGCTACAAGCCGAGGGCCGGACTGTTCGAATGTTCATTGAAAATTTTTTAAATGACGCATATAGTCTAGTGAACCTAATTGAACCTACTGAAAACCTAACAAATATATTCCAATATGATCAGATAAATAAAGCAATATTTTCTTATGGCTCTGTCAGTAATCTTTAATTTTCAACAGACACAAAAGACAAATTTCCTTTATATAAAAATCCCCATAACATGAACATTAAATGAAAGAAACCGGTATTCAAGGCACCATCAGTAGCCTATATTTTCTATTTTAGCAAAAGTGGGCTAAATTTACTTCAAAGAAAAAAACAATAATAGCAATTTTCTATCATCCACTCAACTGAAATATTTTTAAAATATAATTGGATTGAAATACAATAAAATAAAGTGCAAAAATCTATTAATCAAAAACAACACTTTGTTTAAGGAGAAGTAACATGCAGTGAAAACAAATATTAAACTTTAACTTTTAAACTTGAACTGAGTAAAAACTCTAAATATGTGATTGCACAGTAATGTTCACTTGTTTGAGGTTGAGGGTGATACTTGGTGGTGTCCCATCTTTTCCACAAGTTCATCAATGTTCGGGGTAAGGCTCTGAGCTGAGGAAATCCTCAGAATTGAGTGGAGGTGTTCAGCAGTAAGTCGACTTCTGTGTGATGTTTTGTTCAAGTTCATCAAAGAAAACAGTTGTTCACACAGGTATGTGCTGCCAAACATAGACAACGTTTGACCAGCCTGGATGCGCAGCTGGGGCATTGTGTCGGGGAGGAAACGGGCGAACTCCGCAGCACCCACTGCCGCATATTTTGCCCTCAGTGCATCATTGCATTGGAGGTCAATCAACTCCATTTGGAGGTTTGGTGGTGAGCTTTCCACGTCAACAGCAAATGGGTTACCGAGCAGTTCCAACCTGCTTTTTTGTGCTTCAAAGTCAGCAAATCGGCGTCGAAAGTCAGCGGCAAGCATACCTATTTTATCAGCCAACTGTGCGCTCGGGAACGCACTGGTAGAGAGCTTCTCTTTCATGGTCTGGCAGCTGGGAAAGTGGCTCAAATTTTCTTTCCGCATCTGCGTCTCCCACAGAGTCAGTTTGGTTTTAAATGCCTTCACTGTACTGTACATATCAGAGATGACACGATCCCGACCCTGCAGCTGCAAGTTCATTGCATTCAGATGACTCGTAATGTCACACAGAAAAGCCATTTCACACAGAAACATTTCGTCTCGGAGTTGTGTTGTGTCTTTCCCTTTGCTGTCCAAGAACAGACAAATCTCCTCACGAAGCTCGAAACATCTTTGAAGCACCTTTCCCTGGCTTAGCCATCGCACCTCTGTGTGATAAGGCAAATCACCATGCTCCGTTTCTAACTCCGTCAGAAATGCCTTGAACTGGCGGTGATTCAAACCTTTGGCTCTGATAAAGTTAACTGTGCGTGTGATGATGCTCATTACATGCTCCATTTTCAAGGCTTTACCGCACAACGCTTCCTGGTGTATGATACAATGATAAGCTGTCAGCTCACCTGTCGCGTTTTCCTCTTGCATCTTTTCCCGTATCTTCGCCACCAGTCCGCTCCTGTGTCCACACATCGCAGGTGCTCCGTCGGTTGTCAAACCCACGAGTTTTTCCCAAGGCAGCTCCATCTCATTTACACATCTTGACACCTCTTCATACAAATCATGCCCCGTAGTTGTGCCATGCATAGGACATAAAGCCAAAAACTCCTCTGTCACGCTTAGGCTGGAGTCCACTCCGCGGATGAAAATTGACAACTGGGCAATGTCAGAAATGTCGGTGCTCTCATCCACAGCCAAGGAATATGCAATGAAATCTTTTCCCTTTTTCACAAGCTGCTCTTTTAGATTGATGGACAACTGGTCTACTCTCTCGGCAATGGTGTTTCTGCTCAGACTCACATTTAAAAAGAGTTGCCTTTTTCTGGGCAAACTTCGTCACAAACTTTAATCATGCAGTTTTTGATGAAATCCCCCTCCGTAAATGGCCGGGCTGATTTAGCGATCTCTTCTGCCAAAATAAAACTGGCCTTGACAGCAGCCTGGCCTTGTGATTTGGCTTTTTTGAACAGAGCCTGTCGAGATTTGAGGCCTCGTTTTAATTCCTCTGCCTTTTGTAGCCTTTGTTCCATGTCCATATTCTTGTTTTTGTCCGCGTGTTTCGTTTCATAATGTCGTCTCAGATTATACTCTTTCAGTACCGCCACACTTTCTCCACACAGAAGACACACAGGTTTTCCAGCTACCTCCGTGAACAAATACTCCGACTCCCACCTTGTTTGAAACCCCGGTTCTCAGTGTCCACCTTCCGTTTTGCCATTTTTGATGGGTATCTGAAAGTTAATTTTACTGTGATGCTGACAACTGCTGTGCCAATAAATATTGAAATGAAGCAGCCTACTGCTCGGTGCGTCACCGTTGCATTGTGGGAAATGTAGTATTGGTGCGTGTAAAAGATCTGCGGGCTGCCGGCTTGCTGCGGTCTGCGGGCCGGTTCTAATAATAAATCAAGATCATCCCAGGGGCCGTAAAAAACCTTCTCGCGGGCCGGATGTGGCCCGCGGGCCTTGACTCTGACATATGTGCCTTAAACCATTCAAGTGTTGCTCGAGTGTTGCTTTAGCAGTATGCATAGTGCTGGAAGGTGAACCTCCATCCCAGTCTCAAATCTCTGTAAGACTGAAACAGGTTTCCCTCAAGAATTGCCCTGTATTTAGCACCATCCATCATTCCTTCAATTCTGACCAGTTTCCCAGTCCCTGACGATGAAAAATATACCCACAGCATGATGCTGCCACCACCATGCTTCGCTGGGGATGGTTTTCTCAGGGTGATGAAAGGTGTTGGGTTTGCGCCAGCCATAGCATTTTCTTTGATGGACAAAAAGCTACATTTTAGTCTCATCAGACCAGAGTACCTTCTCCCATATGTTTGGGGAGTCTTCCGCATGCCTTTTGGTGAACACCAAACACGTTTGCTTATTTTTTTCTTTAAGCAATGGCTTTTTGTCTGGCCACTCTTCCATAAAGGCCAGCTCTGTGAAGTGTACAGCTTAAAGTGGTCCCCTGGACAGATACTCTAATCTCCTCTGTGGAGCTTTGCAGCTCCTTCAGGTTTATCTTTGGTCTCTTTGTTGCCTCTCTGATTAATACCCTCCTTGCCTGATCCGTGAGTTTTGGTGGGCGGCTCTCCCTTGGTAGGTTTGTTGTGGTGCCATGTTCTTTACATTTTTTAATAATGATTTTATCATGACACAAGGCAAAACCCAGATGCAGACACGTGAGGCAGATGTTTGGGACTCTTACAATATTTATTAATCCAATAGGGTAAGGCAAGAGAATGGTCATGGACAGGCAAAAGAGTCCAAAAGGTACCAAAGGGCAGGAAGAATAAAGACCTGGGCAGGCAGAATAAAGACCTGGGCAGGCAGAATAAAGACCTGGGCAGGCAGAATAAAGACCTGGGCAGGCAGAATAAAGACCTGGGCAGGCAGGATGACCAGGCGGGTGGGAAAGAAGTCCAGAGTCAGGCAGGAGTCAAAACCGGAAAGACTATCAAAAAAAACTTGCAAAAGGAGTACGGGAAAAACACGCTGGTTGACTTGACGAACATACAAGACGAACTGGCACAGCTGGACAGGAAACACAGGGATAAATACACTGGGGAGAATAAGCAACACCAGGAGGGGATGGAGACAATCACAGGAACAGGTGAAACAGATCAGGGCGTGACAGGATTTAATGGTGCTCCGTGGGATGTTCAAAGTTTCTGATTCTTTTTTTTATAACCCAACCCTGATCTGTACTTCTCCATGACTTTGTCCCTGACCTGTTTGGAGAGCTCATTGGTCTTAGTGGTGCCGCTTGCTTAGTGGTGCCGCTTGCTTAGTGGTGCCGCTTGCTTAGTGGTGCCGCTTGCTTAGTGGTGCCGCTTGCTTAGTGGTGTTTCAGACTACAGAGCCTTTTAGAATAGGTGTATATATACTGAGATCATGTGACAGATCATGTGACACTTAGATTGCACACAGGTGGACTTTTTAAAACTAATTATGTGACTTCTGAAGGTAATTGGTTGCACCAGATCTTATTAAGGGATTTCATAGCAAAGGGTGTGAATATATATGCACGCACCACCAGTAATTTTTTAAAATTTCACTTCACCAATTTAGACTGTTTTGTGTATGTCTATTACATGAAATCCAAATAAAAACAATTTATAAATTACAGGTTGTAATGCAACAAAATAGGAAAAACGCCAAGGGGTTCTGAATACTTTTACAAGGCACTGTATCTACTACTCACACCACTCCTCTCAGGATCCCTCCCCAGTGCCCCATCTTCCTCTCCTTTCTTCACTGCCTCAGCATATGACAACTTCTGCACTACTCTAACTCTGGAAACCTCAACCTGCCTCTCTCGCATGGACATTTCTGATCCCCAGCTCCATGGGCACCTCTATAATTAACACATATCACTACTTTGCCCAATGTTACACATTCCTTTGTCTTATGCCCTTCTGTAGACTTCTCACACCTAGGAACCTCCCTCCTACACAGTGATGTCACATGCCCATAAGCTTTACACCTGTAACAACATAATGTATTTGGCACAAAAGCTCATACAGGATAACTTATATATCCTAACATCACTTTGTCGGGCAAAGACTCAACATCAAAGCTCAAAAGAACAGACAATGACTCTTCTTTTTCACCACTCATGCCACCCTGTCTAAGTCGCACCAAAGTACGAGCATCACAAACACCGGGAATTTTCCCCTTCAGCTGGTCAACTTTTACATTTACTGCTATCCCAGTAATCACTCCTTTCAATCGTGCCCTTTTCTTGAGAGCAAAACCGTTCCCATTTCTTTCCCCCATTCATTTAACGTGGAGCGCCTTCTCCCCCTGACCAGCAGAAACACAAAGAATTATCACAAGACCACCTCTGGTTACCCTCACCGATTCCACGGCACCCAACTCTGTTTTCACCGACCCTGAAGCCAAAAATGGATCAGCCAAAAGGCAAGGGGAAGCTTTTTCCAAAAACTTCACTCCTACTGTCACATGCTCATATTTATTCTGACCCTCGGTGCAAGCCTCGGGCTCTGAGAACTTCACCACATCTACCACCTCCGATACTTAGACCTTATTCATTTCCATTTCTCCTCCTGTCTCCCTTTTTGCGGCCATTTTTAACCGACTCAAGCTCACCCTCTTCTTCCCTTTCTCTCTTAGACCTCACCTGCCTCTCTTTTTCCCTCTATTCCTCCTCCGTATTCCAAGTGTACATTTCCTTATGATAATACTACAATTCTCCTGATATTCATCTTGTTCTTGCCTTCTCAAGGGACTGCCCTTGCAGTCTCCATTTAACCGGCTGTCACAATCTCCGTACAATCAGCACGAACCCCTCGGGATGTAGCGCTCAACAGTGCATCCCAATTATATATAAAGCAGCTGCATCGTCTTGATGTTCTTCTTTATCACAAGCTACAGTGACGCTTTTCCATTTCAAACAAGTGCGCTCTTCCAACCACCATCCACCGTCTTGATTCAAGTGCTTGATACACTCCTGTCAGAATGGCCTTACTGAAGAGCTCAGTGACTTTCAACGTGCCACAATAAGATGTCACCTTTCCAACTAATCAGTTCCTCAAATGTCTACCCTGATAGAGCTGCCCCAGTCAACTGAAGCTGCTGCGGTCAAAGTGCTGTTATTGTGAAGTGGAAAAATCTTGGAGCACCAATGGCTCAGCCGCGAAGTGGTAGACCATACAAGCTCGCAGAACAGGACAGCCGGGTGCTGAAGCGCGTCTGAAGCAAATTCAGCACGAGAAATGTAAGTCGGGAGCTTCATGAAATGGGTTTCCATCATTCTAACTGTAGTTTGGTGGAGAAGAAATAATGGTCTGGGGCTGTATTTCATGGTTAGGGCAAGGCCCCTTAGTTCCAGTGAAGGGAAATCTTCACGCGGCAGCATACAATGACATTCTAGATGATTCTGGGCTTCCAACTTTGTGGCAACAGTTTGGGGAAGGTCCTTACCTGTTTCATCATGACAATTCCCCCCCCTAAATATATTTACATTTTTATAAATGTTTGGTCATTGTTGTTCAGAACCCACTGCCCTTTTATTGTCACTCGACTAGCGAGTCGTCGTCAAGTGCGCCACCCCCGAACCAGTCCGTTGATTGTGCCCGTGTCTACCAGTGCGGAGGAAATACCTCTTTGCCCTTGCAGTCTCCAGAGTGCCCTTTTGGGTGGTGGTATAACCCCCCCACCCCAGTGTAATTTATTTGTATATATTTTTTGTCATTGTTGTTCAGAACCCATTGCATGCAAGTTGCAGTCAAGTTCCCCACCCCATCTGTTGGTTGTGCCTGTTGATCTGCCTTGTATGGATGCTTCTGGTAATGCCTTTTCCCAGTCTGCCCAGTATGGAGATCGTACACACCAGGTGTACAAACATGCATGGCTTGATAGATGCGGTCACCGGTCTAGTATGTGTAGCTGGCTATCTAGCTTAAATATCAACTGCTACAGAAGCATAACATTTGATAACACTTGATTTAAATTAATTCTGGTTGGCTGATGCAAGCAGCAGCTAGAGGCAGAATGACATAGAAAGGTACATCACAATCACAAAAATAAATTGAGCTAGCTAACTAGCCAATTTAAATTTGGGCTTCTGAGTGGCGCAGCGGTCTAAGGCACTACAGACCCTGGTTAGATTCCAGGCTGCATCACAACCGGCCGTGATTGGGAGTCCCATAGGGCGGCGCACAATTGGCCCAGCGTCGTCTGGGTTTGGCTGTCATTGTAAACTGACTTGCCTAGTTAAACTGACTTGCCTAGTTAATAAAAATAAAAAAATAATTTAAAAAATCATCAACATGCAGAAATACATTGGCCAACGATGCTTTGTGGGTGGCAGGTAGCCTAGCGGTTAAGAGTGTTGGATCAGTAACCGAAAGGTCGCTGGTTTGAATACCCGAGCCGACTACGTGCAAAATCTGTTGATGTGCCCTTGAGGAAAGAACTGAACCCGAATTGCTCCTGTAAGTCTCTCTGGATAAGAGTGTCTGTTAAATGACTAAAATGTGTACTGAACAAAAATATAAACGCAACATGTAAAGTGTTGGTTTCATGAGCTGAAATAAAAGATCCCATACATTTTCCATATGCACAAAAAGCTTATTTCTCTGAAATTTTGTGCACAAATTTGTTTACATCCATGTTAGTGAGCATTTTTCCTTTACCAAAATAATCATTATTTTCAAGGAGCTGACTAAAAAGCATACTCATTACACAGGTGCACCTTGTGCTGGTGACAATAAAAGGCCACTCTAAAAGGTGCAGTTTTCTCACACAACACAATGCCACAGATATCTCAAGTTTTGAGGGAGCGTGCAATTGTCATGCTGACTACAGGAATGTCGACCAGAGCTGTTTCCAGAGAATTTTATGTTAATTTCTCTACCATAAGCCACCTACAACGTCATTTTAGAGAATTTGGCAGTACGTCCAACTGGCCTCACAACCGCAGACAACGTGTATGGCGTCGTGTGGGCGAGCGGTTTTCTGATGTCAAAGTTGTGAACAAAGTGCCCCATGGTGGCGGTGGGGTTATGATATGGGCAAGCATAAGCTACAAACAACGAACACAATTGCATTTTATCGATGGCAGTTTGAATGCACAGAGATACCGTGACGGGATCCTGAGGCCCATTGTCGTGCCATTCATCTGCCGACATCACCTCATGTTTCAGCACGATAATGTACAGCCCCATGTAGCAAAGATTTGTACACTATTCCTGGAAGCTGAAAATGTCTCAGATCTTCCATGGGCTACATACCCATTGAGCATGTTTGGGATGCAGTGGCGGTTCTAGACAATTTCAACTGGGGGGGCCAAGCTGGGGCCAGTTGTACTTTTAGAGGGGCCAGTTACATTAGACGTTATTATTGTCATATCGTTTTCTTCACTGCATTGCAGGCATTAGCAGACAAAATACCATGTTCATAAAAAAGAACAATAGCAAAAATCTGTTATGTAAAAATGATATCATACTCCACATTTAGGGGGGCCACAAAGGGGTCCAACATTTTTGTCACAGGGGCACTGCCCCCCCCCCCCAGAAATGCCAGTGTTGGGATGCTCCTTTTTTTAAGGTATGTGTCACCAACAGATGCATATCTGTATTCTCAGTCCTGTGAAATCCATAGATTATGGCCTAATGAACATATTTTAATTGACTGATTTCCTTATATGAACTGCAAAACTCTTTGTTGAATTTATATTTTTTGTTAATTGTAAAAAGCTCAACATTTAAAAAAAATGTAGCTACAGAAGCATTTAGTAGAAGCACCTGTCCCCTAAAAGGTCTCTGCAGGGCCCTGCTTACAAGCCCTTCCCAGCTAGTTTATGCTGGCTAGCCTCGTGGAGAACCAGACTTCCCTAAATGGGAAACCTGGGGAAGTTCATGTCACAAATCAGCTAGAAAATGGTGGGAACCCCATTGGGAATTCAGAGACGCCGCACAACACGTCAAACCAATCAAATGCCTTGCTTGGGTGGAGGTCCTCATTAGATCAGGTGTTCCCAAACTTTTTCACTCAGGGCCCCCTCTTCCAGAATTGGGGAACATCCCCTGCACGCAAGTGCCACGTCTATTTCTATGGGCACAAGCACTGTTCATGACACAAACCGTTCACAGTCCTCTTGTTGGTGGAGAACATTTTGCAGGTTTAAATCTTATTTCCTGTAGTTAGACACATTTTGTCATGGGGTACAAAAAACATTTAGCCATTTTAAAGAAAATGTTCTAATGTCTATTCATGTGATATTTGAGTGCACAAAAAATGACAGCAATATCTATGGGCTAAAGAAAACAAAATCAAAAAATGTTTACTGACATGGGCTAGTTGATCTGGATATTTCTGACAAGTTATAAATAGCTCTCTAAGCTACGCAATGACTAATGACAATAGGAACCGATGATGCACTAGCCAATTTAGAAATTGAACCTTGTGCATTCTACTTTTACAACTATCAAGAGTAAGTTTAAAGCTGGAACTCTTGCTCGAAAAAAAAATACTACTGTTGTAGGTGCAACAGTGCGTGAGCATTGCAGCGAAATCGGCAATTAAAACCCCATCAAAATATGTTGACATTTGCCATGTTTGTGTTGAACCGTACGACTGTAACAGGAACAAACACAACTTTTTGAGAGGCAAATCATCTTTATTGCAACCAGACTACACACTGGCTTAATAAGAAGAGATAATGGGACCGGTCGCACTGAGTGATGGGTTTTCAAAAGCAGTATGTGGCTCCTGTCGCAATCTTCTACTCAAATATAAAAGAAGTGCCAATAATGTGGAAAGAATCGTCTGTTTTGTGGGGGAAAGAGCAATACTAGAGTTAGATGGAAAAGATGTTCCGCAGCTGTCTCGACCCCCAGAAGTACCAAAAGTGTCTCTGTTCCGGAAAGCACCGAGAGGCCAGGAGGCCTATTCAGGAACCCAACCCCAGCGACTGTTGACCAGCCGCAAGATATAGGAATTCAACTGATAGAAGCACAGGTTTATGGTTTATTATTGGCTGTAAGTGACAACAATGAAAGTAGGCTAATCGCAGCATAGTTAAAGTGCTCGACCTTCAAACACCATAGCTACAGCTCTTTTGTCAATGCAATAGGCCATGCAGCTACAGGTGAACCTTTGTTAGATTGTTTGTTTGTTTATTGTCCCAGTATGAGTCATTACAGTGTTCATAGACTCAACATATCAGTTGAAAACTTTGTTGCACAAGTCCTACAGGCTCACATTTTGCACGCCCAATTTTTCCGTTTTTGATTTGTTAAAAAAGTTTGAAATATCCAATAAATGTCATTCCACTTCATGATTGTGTCCCACTTGTTGTTGATTCTTCACAAAAAAATACAGTTTTATATCTTTATGTTTGAAGCCTGAAATGTGGCAAAAGGTCGCAAAGTTCAAGGGGGCCGAATACTTTCGCAAGGCACTGTATATATATATATGGGCTGTGATGTGTACTGCAAGAGCAGTATTCAGTGCATTCAGAAAGTATTCAGGCCTCTTTACTTTTCCCCCTTTTTTACTATCTTTCAGCCTAATTCTAAAATGGATTCAATAAAAAAAACATTGGCAATCTACACACAATATCCCATAATGACAAAGCGAAAACAGGTTTTTAGAAAAAAAAAAATTCGAAAAAAAATGAAATACCTTATATACATAAATATTTAGACTCTTTGCTCTGAGACTCGAAATTGAGCTCAGTTGCATCCTGTTTCCATTGATCATCCTTGAGATCTTTCTACAACTTGATTGGAGTACCCCTGTGGTAAATTCAATTGATTGGACATGATTTGGAAAGCCACACACCTGTCTATATAAGGTCCTACAGTTGAATGTGCATGCTAGAGCAAAATCAAAGCCACGAGGTCGAAGGAATTGTCCGTAGAGGTTCGAGACAGGATTGTGTCAAGGCACAGATCTGGGGAAGGATACAAACACATTTCTGCAGCATTGAATGGAAGAATTTCGAAATCACCAAGACTCTTCCTAGAGCTGGCCATCCAGTGACCAAGAACCCGATGGTCACTCTGACAGAGCTCTTGAGTTCCTCTGTGATGGGGGAACCTTCCAGAAGGACAACCATCTCTGCAGCACTCCACCAATCAGTGATTTATTTAGAATTCAAGGCTCACAACCAGCATGGCTACTACAGCATTTTGCAGCGATGCGCCATCTCATCTGGTGTGCGCTTAGTGGGACTATCATTTGTTTTTCAACAGGACAATGACCCAAAACACACCTCCAGGCTGTGTAAGGTCTATTTGATCAAGAAGGAGCGTAATGGAGTGCTGCATCAGATGACCTGACCTCCACAATCACCCGACCTCAACCCAACTGAGATGGTTTGGGATGAGATGGACCACATAGTGAAGCAAAAGCAGCCAACAAGTGCTCAGCATATGTGGGAACTCCTTCAAGACATTCCTCATGAAGCTGGTTGACAGAATGCCAAGAGTGTACAAAGTTGTCATCAAGGCAAAGGGTGGCTACTTTGAAGAATCTAAAATATATTTAGATTTGTTTAACACATTTTTGGTTACATGCTTTATACAGTAGGTGTTATTTCATAGTTTTGATGTTTTCACTATTATTCTACATGGTAGAGCATGGCGCTTGTAACGCCAGGGTAGTGGGTTCGATCCCCGGGACCACCCATACGTAGAATGTATGCACACATGACTGTAAGTCGCTTTGGATAAAAGCGTCTGCTAAATGGCATATATTATTATTATTATTATTATAGTAAAAATAAAGAAAAACCCTTGAGTATTCTAATAGTTCGCCTAGTTTAAATTTGTGACAAAACAAGCAAGTATAGTGTAGAGAATCATTGTACCATCTAAACACAATCAAATCTATTTTCCATGACCACAAATATTGTATTTTCAACCGTAGCACCCAGCATAGCACCCAGCATACCACTGCTGGCTTGCTTCTGAAGCTAAGCAGGGTTGGTCCTGGTCAGTTCTTGGATGGGATACCAGATGCTGCTGGAAGTGGTGTTGGAAGGCCAGAAGGAGGCACTCTTTCCTCTGTTCTAAAAAAAATATCCCAATACCCCAGGGCAGTGATTGGGGACACTGCCCTGTGTAGGGTGCTGTCTTTTGGATGGGACATTAAACGGGTGTCCTGACTCTCTGAGGTCATTAAAGATCCCATGACACTTATCGTAAGAGTATGGGTATTAACCCTGGTGTCCTGGCTAAATTCCCAATCTGGCCCTCAAACCACCATGGTCACCTAAAAATCCCCAGTTTACAATAGGCTCATTCATCCCCCTCCTCTCCCCTGTGTAACTATTCCCCAGGTCGTTGCTGCAAATGAGAATGTTGTTCTCAGTCAACTTGCCTGGTAAAATAACGGATAAATAAATTAAAAACTGTTTGCAGCTAGTGTACCAAACCAAAAGTAAGACGCAAAATGAAACGTTAAATGGGAAGCATAGAAATCGTGCACTTAGAATATATAACCCACTTCTTAGTCTTACTTTTAATGAGAATGACAGATCGATAACACACATTTCTATGTGCATTTTGTCAAGTCTCCCCAGCTTTAAATGACTGAGTTTCCACAAATGTGATAATATAATCATCAACACCCATGTGAGAGATATGGGACATGGGGTGGCAGGTAGCCTGCGGTTACGGTGTTGGGCCAGTAACCAAAAGGTTGCTGGATCAAGTCCCCAAACTGACAAGGTAAAAATCTGTAATTCTGCCTCAGAACAAGGCAGTTAACCCACTAATCCCCAGTAGGTGGTCATTGTAAATAAGAATTTGTTCTTAACTGGCTTGCCTAGTTAAATAAAGGTTAAAAAAATCAGTTTGCTTCATTTTTTTATAACATATTACATTTGATCTTTTTTGAATAAGTTCCTCCATTTCTTTTTGTTTTTCCTGTAACTTAGCCTCTATGGTACAGTTTTTTTTGCTACCTATCTGTTTTGTTAGACCTTCTACCTTGTTAGAATGGACTCTTTTGACCTACATTTATTTTGTTTTAGAGATGAGTATTGAATTGCATGGCCTCTAAAGGCACATTTAAAAGTGTCCCATACAATAAGGAGATTTTCTGTAACTATGGTATAAAAAATTCAGTTATAAATTCCTCTTCCGTAGTTAATAGGTTTTGATAAAAATGTCCCATATCCTCGCCCACATGGAAATTCAGTAACAGTAATGTATATGCCAATTATCTGATCGTCTGACCGCATTCTATCCCTTATAATAAAAAAAAACATTTGGTGCCAACAAGAATGACATAAGAAAGAAGTCAAGAACACTGTGTTAACAGTCGGTCGGTCGGTCTGTCTCTCTCTCTCTGCATCTGTCTTTCGGTCTCTCCCTCTTTCTCTCTGCATCTCTCTCTCTCCCTCTCGCTCTCTGTCTCCCTCTCTCCCTTTCTTTCTTTCTTTCTTTCTGTCTGAACTCTCCTTCTCTCTCTCCCACACACATTAATAGACAGTGTGGCCTTGGTGAATGTCCTTGACTAGACACATTCGTCTGACACGCTGACTGCCCCATCCTCTGTGTTGCTAGTCCTCTCCTCCCACATCCTGGCTGGTTTACATCCCTTGCTGGATTATCTGTGACATTGTGGAGCCTGAGTCTATGTTTTGAAAAATGAGATTTCTTGGATCTCATTTAATAATCTGTCTGCATTTTGGAGAATAATAATTATCTTAAATGCAAACATCAGTTACAGTCATTCAGACATATTGCAGGTTTGTAGTGGCTTTTAAAGTGGACAGACACAACCAGCTGACCAATTGACATAGCTTATACAATGGGTCTAGTTTGCAACCCAGACTTTTTCCTCTGACTCTGCCAAGTTGTTCCACTAACGACAGACAGTTCTTTGATTTATCCCTGTGTGCTCTTCGTCTGGGCGCTGGAAAGTGCCCCGGGGTGGGCCTGTGCCATCATCATTAATAAATAAATGTCCTGGTTGAAACGGTTGGCATGGGCCACCGAGTCACTCTCTCTGACTCGCTCTCTGTTTACATCCCTGTTAGTGAGCATTTTATCTTTTGTCAAGATAATCCACCTGACAGGTGTGGCATATCAATAAGCTGATTAAACAGCATGATCATTACACAGGTGCACCTTGTGCGGGGACAATAAAAGGCCACTCTAAAATGTGCAGTTTTGTCACAACACAATACCAAAGATGTCTCAAGTTTTGAGGGAGCATGCAATTGGCATGTTGACTGTAGGAATGTCCACCAAAGCTGTTGCCAGAAAATTTAACGTGAATTTCTCTACCATAAGTGGCCACCAACGTCGTTTTAGAGGATTTGGCAGTACGTCCAACCGGCCTCACAACCGCAGACCACATATAACCACTCCAGCCCAGGACCCCCACATCTTCTTCACACATCTTCCAGCTTCTTCACCTGCAGGATCGTCAGTGGGAGGGGCTGAGGAGTATTTTTGTCTGTAAAAAGCCCTATTGTGGGGTGAAAACTCATTTTGATTGGCTGAGGCAGGCACCCAAGTGGGTGGGACTATGCCCTCCTAGGCCCACCCATCTGCCCAGTAATTTGAAATCCAATGATTAGGGGCTAATTTATTTATTTCAGTTGACTGATTTCCTTATATGAACTGTAACTTAGCCAAATCTTTGAAATTGTTGCATGTTGAGTTTTATTTTATTTTTCAGAATAGATAGCGAGTGACAATGTTTGCACTCAGAATGACCCCATATGGCTACTGGGCTGGACACAGTTAATTAGGGGAATTCCCCGACAGCACTTATGAGTAATTCATGTCATCTGGAGGAGTTACAAGTGTATGTGTGTGTTCTTGTGAGCGTGAGTGCGTGGTTGTGTCAATCTGGAGGGGTTACAGTGATAACCTTCCCCTGTAACTTGCTCATTAAGCCTCTGTTCCAACCTGTTCCAAACTGAACATGTGTTCTTGTGGCCCAAACAAACAGACACACGTTAACGTGCTGCTGGTAATGATGATGCCATGGGAAAGGGCACCTTATTAAAAACTCTATAGACCACCTGCGAGTGCAATGCCCATAGTCTGGTTTATCGTAACGGTTAGTTGATTATTTGTTCCATCAGTTTCAATAATATTGATTGTTGATGGCTTGTTTTACCTTTTTCAGTTTTGTTTACATTTTCAGCTGAAGTTAAATTATTACATTATCATGCTTCTCACACCCTCATTGCCTAAAACTCTGCACAGCATGTTCCTCATGGGACAATGTGTGTCTCAAGGCGGGCTGCAGCCTAGACTAGACTAGCACCCATATCCATCCCAGTGGTTATAACCAGTGTGACAAACAGGTTGACTTCCTGGGCCTTCAATCTCTCCTCCCTCATCTCCATCTCTCCTCCCTTCAATCTCTCCTCCCTTCTCTCTGTTCCCCACTATTATTCTACAATGTAGAAATGAGTTAAAAAAACAAAGAAAAACCCTTGAAGGAGTAGGTGTGTCCAAACCTTTGACTGATATTGTACATTCATTCAGGAAAGAAGGACACCAAGACACACATTCATGATTCTCCACAACATGAGTTTATTGCGGTTCTTTTTGTAGGTTTCCTTTTTAATAGTTGTGCCCTTTACATCAAATGTCCTATAGGAGGGGAGAGGAGATACTGCACGCAAATATCAGAAAAGCACTAAGTAATACTTTCACTTGAAACTAACCGCTACATTAGGTGTGTGAGTTTGGAAAACGAGAGGGAAGATGCAGAGATCACGAGACAATTTTATATCACAAGGCTGCAGACAGTATTAACAATCATCCACAAGAGAGAAAGATAGAGAGATTACAGGGATTATAGAAAGCAAGGAATACAATAAAGCAGTAGTGTGAGGAAAGGTCAAGAAAGAGTGGTGTGCGTGGTCGGTCGGTCACTATAGTTTGTAGTTGAACGGCAGAATGGTTATGTTTCTGGTTAAAGGTTCCTGTTGCAGAGCTGTACAGGACAACTGGATAATTGTGTTTCCATGGAGACAGTGACTAAGTCCCTGCCTCTGGTTGGTTGACTGTACTAATTTGTCTACGTTGTGAGTTTTCACCTAACAGTGACCGTTTGTTCTGAGTAAAGGATGGTTGTATGTTCATGGCATCCAAATAGGCACTGTCATTTGTGGTTGACGTGTGCGCTTGGAGTTTTCTATTGTTCTGTTCATGGCTTCGCGCTACATTTCTTATTATTTGTCCTGGCTTTTAAAGTTTTTTTGTCTTTCACACCTGGAACTCACACCCAAAACAGTCACTCTCCCCCGTGTTCTACTCTTCTCAAGGAGCATCTATACAGCGCTTTACCTGACTCAAAGCGATTTTGGCAGAGGTACTGCCATATTCCATCACAAGGCATCTGACCACTTTTTTCTACAGACCTGTGGTTGCCCGATGTTCTATACGTCCTCTTTGAGTAGCTACAGGGCCATGGACTATGATGGAGCAGATTTAAAGACCTTAAAACGGCCAAAATAGTCAGAGGATGGGGCCGCTCGTTTCACTTTTCACTCCATGCCATAATGGCGTAGCAGGCAACACCTCAAAGACAACCAACTATTAATGTACCTCCCACTGGGCAAAAACTGGTTGAATCAACATTGTTTCCACAACATTTCAAAAATGTAATTCAACGTGATGACGTTGAATCAATGTGAAAACCTGATTGGATTTGCAAAAAGTAGTCAACATAAGTGAATTGACTATTTTTTACACCCAACTTTGAATCTAAATCTAATCATGTCAACACTTTTTTTTTGATTTCATGTTGAATTCACAATAGTTTGACGACTAATCCAAATGTAAATCAAAAGACGTTGAACCGACGTCTGTCCCCAGTGGTTTATGTCTTATATTAATCAGCACAGCCTTGCATTGTTCTTTTGGCAGTTAAGGGCAGATTTTCCCCATCCTTAAAAAGACAAAAAATACTTGGTATATTTTACATTACTCATGCACATTTCTTTTGGCCAGTCACCCTGCCACAAAGCTATATATAATTATAGTACAGTGTTAAAAAAAAAAAAAAAAAAAAATTCTAAGCTTAGGAAAGCTTCACAAGCCGGAACATATTGTGGCACATTCAAGCAGTCGCTAGGGCTCCATTTGTGGTTGACACAAAAGGCTGCAGGACGGACTGAGCAGGAGAGTACAGTACATAGAGTTCTATTGAAATCAGTGCAACACAAACGTTAGCAGACCATTTCTGAATCTTTCTGAACGTTACAGATATCATTTTGAAACAGTGTTTTTCAAATTCAATTGGTCAACAAACATATTTGACATTTGGCCAACAAGTTCTACTTATTTGTAATGCACGTTTGACCTTGCATTAAACAATTCTCCCGCGAGAAGGTCATTATTTTTATACTGAATTGTATACGTTTAAAATCAATAAATAACAACTTTTAAAAACACTGAGATAAAATGTTTAAAATCATGGCGCCCATTATTAACTAATGGGCAAACAGAATGGATACAATGGAATAAGACAGTTAACATGATCCACAGGCCCCTCAGTGCAGTTGAACTTGAACTTGGTCTATGTATTTCTTCATACTCCGTCACTGCAGTGTCAAACGAAACTAGCTCTATACAGATAGAGACAGATCTCTGATAGTTGGGGACAAACTCGTTTTATTGTATTTTAAGTTTACGCTGCCTTCTATTTGTCCTCAGTGCATCAATCTTTTACATTCAATTCACTTCCTAAGGCAATAACTTAAATGAGTTCTCCTCGATCCTTTGGTGTACGCAGCTGGGTTAAATCAATCTTATATATTAGTTCTTTTTATGGACAGAGATGTAATCAGTGGATTGAGACTGCTTGATGACCTATTAAACTATCACACCCAATATCTAAGTTGTCAGCATGTACCAGAAGAATTTTGACTTTTAAATTGGTAGTCCCAACCTTGAGGATAAATTAATTTCATCATATCTATTTTTTATTATTGTCAGATCTATTTTCCCCCAGTATGAACAAGTGTATTCTCATGGATTCTTCTATCTATATGTTACTTGATACATATATAATTGGTGCTCATGGGAAAGAGAGTTTTTTGAATAAATAAATCTACGTCAAGTGCACCAATATATATGATGGGACCTTCTCTTCATGTTCTCCACACTGGTTTAGGTCTTATATTTCATGCATACCGGATATTATTATAACATCATTCCTTATTGAAAGTGTTCCACAAAGCTGATGTTAACTTGTGTGAGATAGTTTGTTTGAGTATTGTGGACAATTACATTTGCGATTGTCATTTCAAACTCAAACATAATTGTAATGTCAGCTATGCATTGTTCATTAATGTTGTCAAAGAGCCTTTGTTTAAATGACGTGTTTACATGGTTTATACTCTATGTCTATGTCATCCCTCACCCCAACTCAAAGATACCACTAACAACATGATCCACTTGATCACTAGATCTCTCGGTTACCAGATCCTTTGATCAGGAGAGTCCAGAGGGTTGTTCCAATCCAAATTACTACGACCCCTTCCCTCCATCAGTCCCCTCACTCTGAAAGTGCCTCTTGGAATGTCAATGGAGTGCACACTCCAGTGAAGGGAGAAATGAAGGGAAGAAGAGACGCATAATATGGAACGGAACGAGGCTCGGGATCAGGTTCACAGCTCTATCTTGCAGGCGGGGAAGGACTCATCCTGCATGACCACGGTGGAGCTGGAGGCCAGCACCATTATGTTCAGGTCCTGCTGCTTCTCATGAGTCTCCTGGTACCACTCCCTCATCACCTCTGAGTCATGGGTCGGGATCAGGGTCACCTGCCAACAGGGAAAAGAGGTTAGGGCTTGAATACTATTTTTTCAAAAACTCAGAGCTTTGTTTGGTTCCGCTCTAAAAGGCAAATATATACAGGTACCTGCATGTTGTTTCCCCACGTGGCTTTGCCCTCCAGCAGTGAGTCCAGGACTGCTTTGCTGGGCTCCCGGGCCGTCTGGTCATTGCCACTGACTACATAGTAGGAGGACCTGACCCATTTGAAGAACTCTGCATCCACATTCTTGGCGCTGCAGTGGTTTGGGATGTAAACCAGGTCCATGTATGTGGGAGGGCAGTTGGGTACGGGCATTGCCGCTGCCGCCTTTCCACTACCTGAACCTGAGACAGAGATGTTAGAAAACCAACGTACATCATGGAGGAAAGAAATGTGAAACTATACCGAGGCAAACAGCGATTAAACCTTAAACTTGTTTTTTTTTAATCAGAAAAAGAAGCAAAGGATCTAAACACATGAGCAAGTATGAAAAGATGAGTGATGAGTACCAGGTCTTACCTGATGTGGCACTTTTCACACCCCTTGACGCAGAGGTATTGGTGGCATTTTTGGCATCTTTCCCTTCTCCTGCACTCTTTTTGGGAGAGGCTATTACTTTTGAATCTTTTACTTTTGAGAGCCCAGTCTTTCTGGCCGGAGAGGAGGACTTAGTCTTGGTGAGCTTCTTCTTCTTAGCTTTCTCAGCTCCCTCTGCCTTTGAGTCCTTGTCCTTGGTCTGGTTGTTGTCGTCAGGGGGTGGCTTGTCAGCCTCCGGATCCACCATGGTGACATCTGGGTGGGCTGGAGACGGAGCAGAGTCCCTGGGGGCCACGGGAGGAGGATCTGCGTGTCTGTACGTTAGGGTTCTGTCAGTGGGAAGTGTCTCAGAATCATCCTCAGAGTCTATGTTTGCATCTGCGGTAATTGAAGGGCACTCCTCAGTCCCAGGGGGAACATCCGAATCTGTCTGGGACGGGGCAGATTCACTGATGGAGGTTGGTGGAGTCTCTTCACATTGCTTAGCGTGTAGTTTACTGCTGGGGGGTGGAGGACCTCCATCTGACTTAGCCAGGGGCTTCTCTTCCTCCAGAGGGTTCTCCTCATTCATGAAGTACTCCAGGGGACTGGGGTTTATGAAGGAGGGGGACAGCTCTGTCTTAGGGTGTCGGTATTCACAGGAAGTCACCAAGCATAGGTCAACATCTGTTCTGGAACCAGAAGAAGGGCTCTTCTTGGAGGAGTCTGGATCCTTGGAGCCACCTGCAAACTTCTGATAGTCAGAGAGGTTTGAGGAGAGTGGAAGGTAGGATGGGGAGGGAACCTTGGGACTGACAGGGGATTTGGAATCTTCACATTTGAAGGGATTAGTTTCTGCTCCCAGAGACATGTCTGTTTTCTGTGTGAAGCAAGCATAGGAGGATGAAGAGGGGGTGGCAGGGGATTTGTCCATCTGCTGGGCTAAGACAGGTGACATTTCCCTCATCTGACAAGGTGTAGTGGTCGAGGGGGTGGATTGGGATGCATCCGAAGGGGACACAGAGGTGGCGTGACTTGAGTCATTCTCTTTGAAGAGCATAGGCTTGTCCATAGTGGGTGGGCACTGCTCAGCGGGTCTCAAATCATTGTCCTCTGACGGGCTGTAGTCCACCTCTGTCGGCCCATTCTCCATGGCGCGCAAGCTGCCTGCACAGGTGTGCTCTGGAGACTGTTTGTTGAAGTCCAGGGCTAATGAGTGGTCAGGGGACTCCTGACCAAGTGACATGGTTGAATGTTCCGGGGATTTGGGCTCCTGTACTGGTGTCTTTGATTTGGCCGTCTTTGGTGAGATGTCTGGAGAGATTGACATGGGCCTGGGGCTGTCCCCCTTGGGAGAGATCTCTGCCTCCTGGAAGGGGGTTGGAGTCTGAACCACAGAGACAGACAAGGAGTCCTCCACCTCTGTTGATTGAGGGGAGCCGGCTTCAGCGTGGAGAGCAGGGGAAACGTCATCTGTCGTAGGCTCTGGGAATGAGCTGGTGGCCAGTGAGGTGGTGGAAGCCGAGGCGACGTGTGAAAAAGTGTCCTCTGCTACAGCCTCATCAACAGGGCTGCCCGATTTATCAGACGTGGTTCCCTCTGAGATCGACATTTTACTCTCCTCTTTGAAACCTGCGAAGGGGTTTGTGGATGAGACTGAGTTACTGTCTCTAGCTCCATTTTTCTTCTCATCTTGACTCAAGTGTATTGTTAACATTTGATCTAAATCAAAGTGTGTCTTTCCTCTTACTAGTGGTGGGCTCTTCATTGGGGAGAGCACCTTCTCTACAGGTGAGGTGTGGTCTGGAATTGGGTCATCCATGGGGCTGACCCTGATGGAATCCTCTTTGTCACCCGTAACTTCTACGATTACAGGACCATGGTCATTTGCAGGTGGTATAGAGCCATACTTCTCATCCACAGGAGACTGAAAGTAAGGTGTGTGACCAGAGGAATGAGGTGAGGTGGTTCCTTCCAATGTCTTGTCATCGGGGCTGGTGGAAGACCCTGCTGCTGCCTTTGATGATCCTGAAAGTGTTGTGCACAGCTCAATTGGTACAGCGAATCCAGAGGGGTATGAGTCAAAGGTTCCTTTGGGAGCTGAAGGGGAGCGTATGAGAGGAGAAGTAGTGGAGAGTGCAGAGCTGAGTCTTGCCGAATCAAGACCAAATTTGTCTGACTTGAATCCTTCCTCTTTGTCCTCTTCCAGTGACGATGGTGGAGATATTGTGGACGCAGAAGCGTGGTAGTCCCTGCCTTCAGTGGCATTACTCTTTGAATGGTCTGACTCTGGGCCATCCTGTAGCGGAGACAGCCTCTTCCTCTCAAAGTCTCCTAACGTGGTTCCTCCAAACCTGGCCATGTCCTGAGAGGGAGAATCCTCTGTCTCATCGTTAGTGGTTTCATCACTCATAATGTCCCTTGGAGTGGACATTTCATCCATTGGAGTAGGCACACTGGAGATCTCAATAGTTGACTGGGTGTGGCCAGATGTAGCAGTGTATGCCTCGTCTCGGTTCTCATCATCTGAGGCTACTTCGTCGTCGTCGGAGCCAGCTGGAAGGGTCTCATCGTGAATAGATGCAGCCGGAGAGAGAGGCTCAGATGTTATGTGAGGGTGTGTCACAGACAGACCCAGCTTCTGTACTTCACTTTCATTTCTGTTATGATCTCTTACATATTGGTCTGCATCCGCACTCTCATCCTCAGAGTCCTTGTCTTCACTATCCTCAGCATGTATATGCTTGTCCATTTCCCTTCTCATTGGCTCATGGACCTCTTCTGTCTCTCCCTTCTTTTCATAATCTAGCCCAGTTCCCTCATCTTCAAACTTCTCACCGCCGCTGCCACTCAACTTGCCTTTATGCTCCTGTTCCTCTGGGGTCTCCCTGCTTTCTCCTTCATGCTCAGTGGTTGTGATCCCCTCATCCAGAGACTCTTCTGCTTCAGGAGACTCCTTAGAGTGCAGGAGGGCCTCTCTGTGGACCACCACCGGCTCTTCCTCCTGAACGATCTCCTCTTCTTTGAGCTCCTCAAAGTCCTTGGTGAGGTCCTCTGGAGAAGACATTGTGGCTCTTTCTGTCTCAAGGACCTCCGCAGCACAAGTGGCAGCTACCACTCCTGCTGTGACAGCTGCAGCTCCTCCAGCAGCAGATTTAGCATCTGTGGCTTTGGTGTCCTTCTTGGTGACTTTTGGTTTCCCCTTGGAATTAAAAGGGCTTCCAAAGTCTTTCTTTGTAGTGTCATCTTTTTTCAGGGGTTTTGGTTTTGGTGCAAGTTTTTTCCCTTCACCTAATGCAGATGAAGCATTTTTTACATCCTTGGATGGCTTCTTTATGTCTTTCTTTAGATCTTCTTTCTTTTGCTCCTTTTTCTCTTCCTTCCTTACCTTCATTGGGGAATCTCTCCTGAAATTTTTGTCTTTCTTTAAAATGTCTTTCTTTACCTCTTCTTTGTTTACCATCTGTTCCTTTTTGGGTGTTTCTTGCTTCTGTTCCTTTTTGGGTGTTTCCTCCTTTTTAGATGTTAGCTTCTCATCTTCCTTCGCTACTTCTTTCTTTACTTCCTTTTCTACAGACTTCCTGGGTTCTTTCTTGATAATCTTCTCCTTAAGAGCTTTTGGTTTAATTTCAGGCTTCTTCTTTTCTGGAGTTTCATGTGTCGGCTCTGCTTTAGCCTTCACTTCTTTTTCCGGTGCCTTCGCTTTCTCCTTTTTCACCAAAGGTTTCTCTTTTTTCTCAAATTTTTCTCGAGCTGATTCTGAGTCTGTCTTTGCCTTCTCTGGAGCTTCCTCCTTTGACTCTTTCTTGAAACTTTTGCTTGGTGATGGCCTTGAGACTGACTTCAGACTCTCTTTGCTGTCAGTTTTATGTTTCAACTTTGCCTGCTTCAAGGCTGGAGCCAAGTTACAAGATAGCTCTTTCTGAGTGACAACTGGTTGCTTCAAAAAGTCCAAGTGTTTTAGTTTTTCCAAACCTTCAAGAATGTGATACTGAGTGGCATTTCCAGGGAAAAGAACTCGCACTATCTTCTCTGAAGGGTTTGATGGGTGCCACACGATCAATGAAGATATTGAGGTCATGTAAGAGATTGGGAGCTCTGATTCTTTTCCATTGGGCAGAAGAACAGAGGCTTTGTCTTTCTCACTACCTGTCCACTGCTTCATAAAGTGCTGCAGGTCCTTGCTGGTCTTTGATGGGCTAAGCACATACATCTCAAGCTTCCCCACACCCATCTTCTGAAACAGAATGATGGGTTCGATTGTGTTCCCGACTGGCCTCTGCAGAGGCTCAGGTCTCAGATTCAGCTTGCTCAGGTAATGGAGAGTTTGTGCCACCTCTTCAATGTTTCTCCTCACCCTGAAGTTGGGTTCAGCAGGCTTCCCTATATTCTCAGGAATGTTCAAGAACACAACTCCAATGTCTGGGGATATGAGGTTCTTCACCCAGTCGCCGGTAGCTTGGGATCCATGGGACTGCTCTTCCTCCAGCTCAGCCATCTTCCTCTGGAGCATGCTGTTGATGCCAGGCAGGTTGTCATCCCCGATGTGGGTCAGGAGGATGGAGTCTACCCGGTCTAGGTGTCTCACCAGCTTCCAGAAGCAGGACTTACGGTCAGAGCCCCCATTGATAAGCATGTTGAACCCGTTCACCGCAAAGAGGGCTGAGTCGCCGCGGCCGCCAGGGAAGATGTAGCAGCATGGTTTTGAGAGCTTCAGGAAACCACCAGAGGTTGGTGGCTCCAACATGTCAAATGGCGATGGGATTTCTACTGACTCCGACAGGTATTCTGTGAACTCTGAGAGACCTTCCATCTCTGGGAGTATCAAGGGTGAGTTGAGCTTCATGTTGATGAAATCTTGTAGGTTGTGTTTGTCCAGGTTTGAATTTTTCCAGTCGCCTTGCTCAGGGCAGTAGAGGGCTAGGCTTGCTTTGTTTGCTGGGTGAATAGTTATGAGCAATTCACCAATCTGGGGAAGAGAGAGATATTTCCAGACTTGAGATAAAAATCATGACTGTTTGATCAAACAGAATATATTTATTAACACAATTATGACAGATAACAGATGACAAATGTATTGTATCTGATGTATTGATGAGGGTTGCTCATTGATAGGTCAGTAAAATTTGTACAATTATAATTGTATAGTAATTGTTTAGCAAACAATTTGCTCAATTTGACTCACCTCGGGGTCTGTGAATATATCTATGAAGTTGAAGAAAGAGAATGAGCCGGACTGCAGAATCAGCTCTCCTGTGTCTTCAAAGCATTGTCCTGAAAGCACCAGCAGCTTGTGTCTGGCTGTGTCTGAGATCATTTGACAAACCTAGGCAGAAAAAAGGCATCAAACATGTCAGAAAGACATATGTTTCATTGGAGTTTCAGTGCAATTGTGACATGAATCTCTTTTGCAATAATAGTTTATGCGACCGCCAAAAACAGGAATAAATACAAGAAGGCCCACTATGACTTCTGCAGAGTCAAACTAGCAAAAGGACAACATAGGAAAAATGTGAAGTCATATTACACAGGCTCTGACGCCGGAAGCATTTGGCAGGGGCTACAATCCATTACGGATTGCAAGGAAGACCCAAACGTGATCTGCCCAACAATGCCTCTCTACCAGACAAACTAAATGCATTTAATTTGGACAACAACGATGTTGAGCCAGCCATCACCGACCCAGAGGATTGGGTGATCTCGCTCTCCGAGGCTGACGTGAGAAGGGTCTTTAATCAGGTTAACACCTGTAAGGCCGCGGGCCCCGACAGTATTCCAGGGCACTTTCTCAGAGAATGGGCAAAACAGCTTGCAGGCATATTCATGGTAATTTTCAACCTCTCCTTGTCCTAGTCTGTAATCCCCATGTTTTAAGATGGCCACAATCATTCCTGTTCCTGATAACTATAAAGCTTCATGCCATAATGAATACCACCCTGTAGCACTCACTTCTGTAATCAAGTGCTTTGAGAGTCTGGTTATGGCACACATTATCTCCTCCATTCCAGCCACCCTAGACCCACTCCAATTTGCATACCGCCACAACAAATCCATAGACGGCGCAATCTCAATTGCTCTCCACACTGCCCTCACCCATCTAGATAAGAGGAATACCTATGTGAGAATGCTGTTCATTGACTACAGCGCAGCGTTCAACACCATTGTCCCCTCCAAGCTCGGCACCAAGCTTTGGACTCTGGGTCTGAACACCTCCCTCTGCAACTGGATCCTGGAATTCATGACGGGCTGACACCAGGTGGTGAGGGTAGGCAACATCAACTCCGCCACGTTGACCCTTAACACAGGGGCCCCCACTGTTCACCCACAACTGTGTGGCCACGCGCAACTCCAAAACCATTATCAAGTTCGCTGACGACACGAAGTTGGTAGGCCTGATCACCAGCAACGATGAGTCAGCCTACAGGGAGGAGGTCAGTGAGGTGCAGTGTGGTGCCGGAGCAACAACCTCTCCCTCAACATCAGCAAGACCAAGGAGCTGACCTTGGACTACAGGAAATGGTGGGGCGAGCATGCCCCATCCACATTGAAGGGGTGTCAGTGGAGCAGGTAGACAGCTTCAACTTCCTCGATGTCCAAATCACTAAAGACGTAAAATTGTCAAAACACACACGCACAGTCATGAAGAAGAATTGAAAAGGTTTGTCATGGGACCTCAAATCCTGAAAAGTTTCTACAGCTGTACCTTGAGAGTACATTGACTGGTTGCATCACTGCTTGGTATGGCAATAACACCGCCCTCAATCGCATGGCACTACAGAGGATTGTGCGGACAGCCTAGTACATCACTAGGGCTGTGCTCCCTGCCATCCAGGACCTCTATATCAGGTGGTGTGAAAAGACGGCCCGGAAACTCGTCAAAGACTCCAACCACAAGCCATGGACTATTTTCTTTGCTGCTGCATGGCAAGAGATACCAGTGCATCAACTCTGACACCAACAGGCTCTTGAACATCTTCTATCCCCAAGCAATACGACAGGACATGTCCCCCAAATTCTGAAATTGCATTTTTGTCCTCCTCAGTTTTATCATTGGAATGTCATACAAAACAAGGCAGCGTTGGGGTAGGCTGTTTTGGGTGTTTATCTGACTGGATTTAGGGCCACTCTGACAGCGTGCTGACGGGCTGTGTGAAGGCAAAACCTCTGGAAGGCTGGCTGCACCAGCACGGGAGAGTTCAGTGTATGTGTTGCGCTCGTTCACCGGCTTGTAAAATAAATAGAAACTGGCTACTCTTTAGTTGACTGATGTAGCTGGCAAGGTAACTGCTGTTTAACTTAACAGAAAAAAAACTAAACTAGTGTTTATTCGCAGTGCTGAGCTAGTATTGTAACCTGCAAGTAAAGTTAGCTAATGTTTCATACCCTCTCGACTGAGGTGAATGAATAGGTGAATGAATAAGCTATGCTAGTGAGTAGCTATCACAGCCTGATCAACTCTAGCCTCTAGTTATCTGTCAGATAGATAGCAATATGAGGTGGCTATTATTACTAACAGCAGATGTTTGTATGTCCATGTTTTGTAGCCTTTGTTTTGTCACATTTCAGAAGTAAATGAACTTGGCAAGCTTTCGGCAGTTGATGTACCATTAGAGAGAGCGCTGGCTAAAAGTTGGCTTACATTAGCTATTATTTCTGCCTCAATCAAACTAAACCTGAATAAAACGATGAAACTAGCAGCCAAATAATTGAAGATTGATATTCTGACCTTTTAATCAGTGCAATGTGATTTGTATTAGTCAGTGTATAAAATGTGCGTTATTGATCTGTCAGTTTCCCAAGCTAATTCCCTACTTTTCACAATGGCACAGTAATAAACAGCAATAACATTACAGGCTTCACTGTAATGGTGCACAGTAGAGGTCACGCCCACACCTGCTGGCTTTCTGTCCAACTGTCACGTTCGTTGTAATGATGAGACCAAGGTGCAGCGTGGTATGCGTACATTCGCTATTTATTATATGAGCGCCGAACATTTTTTTAATTTTAAAATTTTATTTCACCTTTATTTAACCAGGTAGGCTAGTTGAGAACAGGTTCTCATTTGCAACTGCGACCTGGCCAAGATAAAGCATAGCAGTGTGAACAGACAACACAGAGTTACACATGGAGTAAACAATTAACAAGTCAGTAACACAGAGAAAAAAGGGGAGTCTATATACAATGTGTGCAAAAGGCATGAGGAGGTAGGCGAATAATTACAATATTGCAGATTAACACTGGAGTGATAAATGATCAGATGATCATGTACAGATAGAGATATCGGTGTGCAAAAGAGCAGAAAAGTAAATAAATAAAAACTGTGGGGATGAGGTAGGTGAAAATGGGTGTGCTATTTACCAATAGATTATGTACAGCTGCAGCGATCGGTTAGAGCGCCGAACATAAACAATAAAGAACAACCGAACCGTGCCGCTACTGAAGTGCACAAGAACCCACAAACACCAAAGGGAAATGGCTACTTAAATATGATCCCCAATCAGAGACAATGATAAACAGCTGCCTCTGATTGGGAACCATATCAGGCCACCATAAACATACAAATACCTAGACCTACAAAACCCTAGGCATACAAAAACCCTAGACAATACAAAACTCCTAGACAATACAAAACCCCTAGACAATACAAAACCCCTAGACAGTACAAAAACTAGAGTATCCACCCTAGTATCCACCAAAATATAAAGAAATCCGAGATATCTCAGGTCAGGGCGTGACACAGACTCCCACCTGCAACCGCAGTCCCACAATGTTATTTTAGGCGTACACTACCATTCAAAAGTTTGGGGTCACTTCGAAATGTCCTTGTTTTTGAAAGAAAAGCACATTTTTTTGTCCATTAAAATAACACAGTATAGACATTGTTTTTAAATTACTATTGTAGCTGGAAACAGCATATTTTTATATATATCTACATAGGCATACAGAGGCCCATTATCAGCAAACATCACTCCTGTGTTCCAATGGCACGTAGTGTTAGCTAATCCAAATGTATAATTTTAAAGGGCTAATTGATCATTAGAAAACCCTTTTGCAATTATGATAGCACAGCTGAAAACTGTTGTTCTGATTAAAGAAGCAATACAGCTGTCCTTCTTTAGACTAGTTGAGTATCTGGAGCATCAGCATTTCAGGCTCAAAATGTCACAAATAACTTTCTTCTGGAACTCATCAGTCTATTCTTGTTCTGAGAAATGAAGGCTATTCCATGCGAGAAATTGCCAAGAAACTGAATATCCCATACAACGCTGTATACTACTCCTTTCACAGAACAGCGCAAACTAGCGCTAACCAGAATAGCAAGAGGAGTGGGAGGCCCCGGTGCACAACTGAGCAAGAGGACAAGTACATTAGAGTGTCTAGTTCGAGAAACAGATGCCTTCACAAGTCCTCAACTGGCACCTTCACTAAATAGTACCTGCAAAACACCAGTCTCAACGTCAACAGTGAAGAGGCGACTCGGGGTGCAGTTCCTCTGTCCAGTGTCTGTGTTCTTCTGCCCATCTTAATCTTTTCTTTTTATTGGCCAGTCGGAGACATGTCTTTTTCTTTGCAACTCTGCCTAGAAGGCCAGCATCCCAGAGTCGCCTCTTCACTGTTGACGTTGAGACTGGTGTTTTGCGGGTACTATTTAATGAAGCTGCCAGTTGAGGACTTGTGAGTCGTGCTGCAATGATCTCTGTCGAGACCTGCATGTCCAGCAGGTTTCCCGCGGGAATGCAGCCCTCTAGTGCAGTCAGTACACAACACTATGTTCATCATGTCTCAGTAGGATCAGATGGTGACAAGGGTTCCAGCAGGATTAGATGGTGACAAGGGTCCCAGCAGGATCAGATGGTGACAAGAGTCCCAGCAGGATCAGATGGTGATAGGGGTCCCAGCAGGGTCAGACAGCCAGGGAAGACCAGTGTACGGAGCTCAAGTGAATTTTCCATTATATTCAGTGAATGATACAAAGTTCCATCTTGAATTGATGAGTAGACCTACAGTAGCAGTTGGAATAATGGTCATTTCAATTATTGAACCATTGATTACATTCTTGGATAATACACTGTTCAAAAAATAAAGGGAACACTACAATAACACATCCTAGATCTGAATGAATGAAATATTCTTAATAAATACTTTTTTCTGTACATAGTTGAATGTGCTGACAACAAAATCACACAAAAATGATCAATGGAAATCAAATTTATCAACCCATGGAGGTCTGGATTTGGAGTCACACTCAAAATTAAAGTGGAAAACCACACTACAGGCTGAACCAACTTTGATGTAATGTTCTTAAAACAAGTCAAAATGAGGCTCAGTAGTGTGTGTGGCCTCCACGTGCCTGTATGACCTCCCTACAACGCCTGGGCATGCTCCTGATGAGGTGGCGGATGGTCTCCAGAGGGATCTCCTCCCAGACCTGAACTAAAGCATCCGCCAACTCCTGGACAGTCTGTGGTGCAAAGTGGCGTTGGTGGATGGAGCGAGACATGATGTCCCAGATGTGCTCAATTGGATTCAGGTCTAGGGAACGGGCGGGCCAGTCCATAGCATCAATTCCTTCCTCTTGCAGGAACTATTGACACACTCCAGCCACATGAGGTCTAGCATTGTCTTGCATTAGGAGGAACCCAGAGCCAACCACACCAGCATATGGTCTCCCAAATTGTCTGGGGATCTCATCTCGGTACCAAATGGCAGTCAGGCTATCTCTGGTGAGCACATGGAGGCCTGTGCGGCCCCCCAAAGAAATGCCACCCCACACCATGACTGACCCACCGCCAAACCGGTCATGCTGGAGGATGTTGCAGGCAGCAGAATGTTCACCACGGTGTCTCCAGACTCTGTCACGTCTGTCACATGTGCTCAGTGTGAATCAGGTTCTCTGGCAAATGCCAAACGTCCTGCACGGTGTTGGGCTGTAAGCACAACCCCCACCTGTGGATGTCGGGCCCTCATACCACCCTCATGGAGTCTGTTTCTGACCATCATTTTGCAGGGCTCTGGCAGTGCTCCTCCTGCTCCTCCTTGCACAAAGGCGGAGGTAGCGGTCCTGCTGCTGGGTTGTTGCCCTCATACGGCCTCCTCCACGTCTCCTGATGTACTGGCCTGTCTCCTGGTAGCGCCTCCATGCTCTGGACACTACACTGACAGACACAGCAAACCTTCTTGCCACAGCTCGCATTGATGTGCCATCATGGATGAGCTGCACTACCTGAACCACTTGTGTGGGTTGTAGACTCCGTCTCAAGATACCACTAGAGTGAAAGCACCGCCAGCATTCAAAAGTGACCAAAACATCAGCCAGGAAGCATAGGAACTGAGAAGTGGTCTGTGGTCCCCACCTGCAGAACCACTCCTTTATTGGGGGTGTCTTGCTAATTGCTTATAATTTCCACCTATTGTCTATTCCATTTGCACAACAGCATGTGAAATTTATTGTCAATCAGTGTTGCTTCCTAAGTGGACAGTTTGATTTCACAGGAGTGTGATTGACTTGGAGTTACGTTGTGTTGTTTAAGTGTTCCCTTTATTTTTTTGAGCAGTGTATAATGTATAAATGTACACCAAGGTAATTCTTTGTCATGCCTCATTTTAGTAGATGGTGACAGGGGTCTCAGCAGAGTCAGGCAGCCAGGGATGACCAGTCTGTGAGGTGAATTTTTTGCAGATACAATACTTTATTCTCTCTATACAGCAATCACTGTACAAGCCAGATGCTATTTTAAGGCAGTCTGACAAACCTCTAAAGGTGATTTCCAAACGGTATTAAGGGTTGATAGAGGTTTTTCCCGATGACACAAAACATGTCAAACAAAAATTGTGAGGAAGACCTGGGAGACGCTATTGATGATGATGAACGTATACAGATATGTTAGAATGCTCCGTCAGGTTCATATAATCTCAGACATAAATTACTGCAGTTTAAGACCATCCATTGAATGTGCAATATGCCAGTGAAACTGAATATCACGCACTCAGAAATTGTGTTATTCTGCTGGAAGTGTATAACACAAATGGGGACATATTTGCATCTGTTGTGGTCTTGAAGGCTGGCTCAATTCTTTAATCTCAGCATGTCTACAGATTCTCCCTTCTCCCCATTTTTGTTTGCATGGAAATGTTGATACTGGAGACTGTTGTCAGAAGAAACTGTGTGACCTATCATTTATGAACTGTCTGTACTGGCAAAGGTTTTGGAAAACCTGGTGAACTCACAGTTGAAAGACTTTCTTTGTAGTAACTCAGTTTCTATCTCCATTTCAGTCGGGTTTTCAAAGAATTACCTTGGTGTACATTTATACATTATATTATCCAAGAGAACCCTCAATGGGTTTTACCTCGTTAAATAAAGGTTAAATAAAAAAAAGATATATACAAAATTAATTGGAAGGTTGGTTATCCACCTACAATGTATGGAAGAAATGTCAAGTTATGTACAGTATCACTAGATTTGTTTTAAGATTAAGGGTATACTGTGCAACTTTCATAAGGTCTGGATGTCATATATGGAATACTGTATGACAAAAGGAGTCTATATTGAAAACATGCCCACGTCAGGGGAGATTTAGGCAATTCCTAGTTGCTGGGCTGCTCAGTCCTGGCCCTGGGGGTCTGCTGTACTGCTGTCACTCTGGCTTAACACACCTGAAACCAATAATGAATGTTTCACTAAGATTCTAAAGCTGAGTGGGGTGTGTTAGGTTGGGCCGCTACGTGGCCGTGGACCCCTAGGGGCAGGACGGGGTGACCCAGCTATATTGTGTGCAAGTACTATTAGGCCTATGATATGAATTATATGGTGGGTGTACTGTTTCTGTGTGTTAATGTTTAGGTGTTTTCCAAACCTTTCCTTTGAGGCATAAAAAAAAGATGGGGAGAAAGTTGAGTTATTGACTAGACTGGTGGGGGTCGGGAGTGTAGGTGGCTCCGGTTGGCTGGGCGGTCTGGCTGAAATTTGATATAGAGGATGTTTTAAAGACAATCAAATGTTGTATTTGTACTTTATTTGTAAGAGTTGTTCATTTGTTAGGCTATTGGTGTGCAACCCAATATTGATTACTGCATTATCATGGATCAAGTTTAGTCTTATCAATCACTTAAACATATTTAATGATCTCTTACCTCGTTTGATGACTGTGGGCATTTTTGCTTACTTTTTGTTGTTCTAAATAGAGATGGCTAGAAGGGCCATGGGTCATATTATATTGTGTAGAAATGTTCTTTAGATTTCCCCCCAAAATGGGATGACCCCAGACACCCTGCCAAGTTATGTCCCCCTCTGCAAATAGCACTGCTGGGTGATTTACAGCTTCTAACCCCAAGCCATAAGACTGCTGAACAATTACCTCGACTAACCTGTACCCCGGCACATTGACTCGGTACCAGTACCCCCTGTATATAGTCTCTTTATTGTTATAGTCAATCGATCAATAATATAATACTCGTAGAAAGAAAAAAAGTACAAAAGTACACTTTTGTGAAACATCACAGCACAGTTCAAAAACGTTTGGCAAATAGAAATCAAAACTGGATGGTGTTCAGAGACAGATGGGAGGAGTTGAGCTGAAGGATGGGACTAAAAACAAACAAAACATAACTATTGTAAAATATACTGGGTTTGTAGAAAATGTATAGTGCATTCGGAAAGTATTCAGACCCCTTCCCCTTTTCCAAATTGTGTTATGTTAAAGCCGTACTCTAAAATGTATTAAATATTTTTTTTCCTCCTCAATCTACACACAATACCCTACAATGACAAAGTGAAAACAGGTTTTCCGAAATTTTGCAAATGTATTAAAAATTAAAAACAGAAATACCAAAGTTGCATAAGTATTCAGACCCTTTGCAATGAGACTCTAAATGAGTCCACCTGTGGTAAATACAATTGATTGGACATGATTTGGAAAGGCACACACCTGTCTGTATAAGGTCCCAGAGTTGAAAGTGCATGTCGGAGCAAAAACCAAGCCATCAGGTTGAAGGAATTGTCCATAGAACTCAGAGACAGGATTGTGTCGAGGCACAGGTCAGGGGAAGGGCACCAAAAAAATGTCTACAGCATTGAAGGGCCCCGAGAACACAGTGGCCTTCTTCCATTGAATGGAAGAAGTTTGGAACCCCCTGCCAAACTGAGCAATCGGGGGAGGAGGGCCTTAGTCAGGGAGGTGACCAAGAACCCGATGGTCACTCTGAAAGAGCTCCAGAGTTCCTCTGTGGAGATGGGAACCTTCCAGAAGGACAACCATCTCTGCAGCACTCCACCAATCAGGCCTTTATGGTAGAGTTGCCAGACGGAAGCCACTCGTCAAGAAAAGGCACATTATAGCCCAACTTGGACTTTGCCAAAAGGCACCTAAAGGAATCCGATCATGAGAAACAAGATACTCTGGTCTGATGAAACCAAGATTGAACTATTTGGCCTCAATGCCAAGCATCACATCTGGAGGAAAGCTGGCACCATTCCTACGGTGAAGCATGGTGGTGGAAGCATCATGCTGTGGAGATGTTTTTCAGCGGCAGGAACTGGGAGACTAGTCAAGATTCAGAGAAGGATGAATGGAGCATAGTACAGAGAGATCCTTGATGAAAACCTGCTCCAAACCGCTCAGAACCTCAGACTGGTACGAAGGTTCACCTTCCAACAGGACAATGACCCTAAGCATGCAGCCAAGACAACGCAGGACTGGCTTCAGGACAAGTCTCTGAATGTCTTTGAGTGGCCCAGCCAGAGCCCGGACTTGAACCTGATTGAACATCTCTGGAGAGACCTGAAACTAGCTGTGCAGTGACGCTCCCCATCCAACCTGACAGAGCTTGAGAGGATTTGCAGAGAAGAATGGGAGAATCCTCCCAAATACAGGTGTCCCAATCTTGTAGTGTCATACCCAAAAAGACTCGAGGCTGTAAACGCTGCCAAAGGTGCTTCAACAAAGTACTGAACAAAATACTTATGTAAATGTAATATTTCAGTTTTTAAATAAGCAAAAATGTCTAAAAACCTGTTTTGCTTTTTCATTATGGAGTATTGTGTGTAGATTGATGAGGGAAAAAAACTAGTTAATCCATTTTAAAATAAGGCTGTAACTTAACAAAAATACTTTCCGAATGCACTGTATATATTATGTATAAGCTGGAAGTAGAAGCCTAAGTGTTGTTGTCCATTAGTTTACTCCTATTAGGGGAGAGGTGGTAGGGTTAGGAGAAAATAATAATGGGTAATATATAAAACTGTATATACAGTACCAGTCAAAAGTTTGGACACAGCTACTCATTCCAGGGTTTTTCTTTATTTTACTACTTTCTACATTGTAGAATAATAGTGAAGACATTAAAACTATGAAATAACACATATAGAATCATGTAGTAGCCAAAAAAGTGTTAAACAAATCCTCAAAGTAGCAATCCTTTGCCTTGATGACAGCTTTGCACACTCTTGGCATTCTCTCAACCAGCTTCATGAGGTAGTCACTTGGAATGCATTTAAATTAACAGGTATGCTTTGTTAAAAGTTAATTTGTGTAATTGATTTCCTTCTGAATGCATTTGAGCCAATCAGTTGTGCTGTGACAAGGTAGGGGTGGTATTGAGAATAAAGCACTATTTGGTAAAAGACCCAAATTAAGCCCAAATAAATGCTTCACAGAGTTCAAATATAAGAACAAATCTCATCATCAACTGTTCAGATGAGACTGCGTGAATCAGGCCTTCATGGTCAAATTGCTGCAAATAAACCACTACTAAAGGACACCAATAAGAAGAAAAGACTTGCTTGGGCTAAGAAACACAAGCAATTGACATTAAACTGGTGGAAATCTGTCCTTTGGTCTGAAGAGTCCAAATTTGAGAATTCTGGTTCCGCAGTGTCTTTGAGATGCAGAGTAGGTGAACAGATTATCTCCACCGTGAAGCATGGAGGAGGAGGTTTGATGGTGTGGGTGCATGGCTGGGACAATTCTTTGATTTATTTAGAATTCAAGGCACACTTAACCACCATGGCTACCGCAGCATTCTGAAGTGATACACCATCCCATCTGGTTTGCGCTTAGTGGGACTATCTTTTTTTTTTCAACAGGACAATGACCTAAGACACCAGGCTGTGTAAGGGCTATTTGACCAAGAAGGAGAGTGATTGAGTGCTACATCAGATGACGTGGCCTCCACAAACACAAAACCTCAACCCAATTGAGATGGTTTGAGATGAGTTGGACTGCAGAGTTAAGGAAAAGCAGCCAACAATTACTCAGCATATGTGGGAACTCCTTCACGACTGTTGGAAAATCATTCCAGGTGAAGCTGGTTGAGAGAATGCCAAGAGAGTGCAAAGCTGTCACCAAGGCAAATATTAAATATATTTTTTGGTTACTACATTATATAAAATAAAACTTTTTGGGCTACTACATGATTCCATGTGTTATTTCATAGTTTTGATGTATTGACTATTATTCTACAATGTAGAAAATAGTAAAAAATTAAGAAAATCCCTTGAATGAGTAGGTGTGTCCAAACTTGTGTCCAATGTACTGTATATATTTACAAAAATCTATATGGGTGATTGGAAATGATGCAGACAATTACATTGATGGAAGCCACAATATATCTGCAATGTTAAAGCTGATCTACCCACTAAAATAATTAATAATAATTGTTAATATTTTTGTTTTAAGGCCCCCCCACTTCTTTTTATATATATATATATATATATATAGCCCATCACAGCCTTCTGCTGGTCTACAATTTTATCCCCGATGTCCTTACCAGCTCTCTGGCCTTGGCCATTGTGGAGCGGTTGGAGTCTGTTTGATTGAGTGTGTGGACAGGTGTCTTTTATACAGGTAACGAGTTCAAACAGGTGCAGTTAATACAGGTAATGAGTGGAGAACAGGTGGGCTTCTTAAAGAAAAACAAACAGGTCTGTGAGAGCCAGAATTCTTACTGGTTGGTAGGTGATCAAATACTTATGTCATGCAATGAAATGCAAATGAATTACTTAAAAATCATACAATGTGATTTTCTGGATTTTTGCTTTAGATTCCATCTCTCACAGTTGAATTGTACCTATGATAAAAAAATTACAGACCTCTACATGCTTTGTAAGTAGGAAAACCTGCCAAATCGGCAGTGTATCAAATACTTGTTCTCCACACTGTATATAGCCCTTTTTCGCCCCAATTTGGTGATATCCAATTGGTAGTTACAGTCTTGTCCCATCGCTGAAACTCCCGTACGTACTCGGGAGAGGCGAAGGTCGAGAGCGATGCATCCTCTGAAACAGACCCTGCCAAGGCGCACTGCTTCTTGACACACTGCTCGCTTAACCCGGAAGCCAGCCCCACCATTGTGTGGGAGAAAGCACTGTTCAACTGGTGACCGTGTCAGCATATGCATGAGCCCGGCCCACCACAGGAGTCGCTAGAGCGCAATGGGACAAGGACATCCCGGCTGGCCAAGCCCTCCCCTAACCAGGACGACATTGGGCCAATTGTGAGTCGCCTCATGGGTCTCCTGGTTGCGGCCAGATGCGACACAGCCTGGGATCGAACCCGGATCTGTAGTGACGCCTCAAGCACTGCAGTGCCTTAGATCATTTATGTACTTATGGAATGTACTTACCTCAGTGCTGACAGCTGCATCTGAAGGGTTGATAAGAACTACTGTCTCGAGAACGCTGCTTTTGTGGTGAAGAATTCTCTGCCCTGAAAACAACAAAGGGAAACAGAATAACTCAATCAATGTGTGCTGTGGAAAATATATAAATGAAATGCTTACATTTTTTGCTGATTGATACGTTTTTTTGATAAAAGCATGTAAAAGCATGCCTTAAATAGCTGAAAATGTTCAATTGCCCTATTAAATCAGAGGCTACAGTTGCAGCAGATCATTGTTTTCCTTTGCCATGTCAGGCCAGTATGGCATGTCTGCCCTCCAGAGACTAAATGTTCTTAGTAGTCTCCTCCACTCAATCATCAAGGCTGCACACACCCAATTACCCACACAGCCTACTAATCACCCACCTACCACCAGCCACAGACTGTCACCAAGAAGCCATTACCACCAATTACCCCCAGTCACTTCCAATTCAACCAGGGAATCGGTGAGAAAGAAACATCTCTTTGTAGTCTATTTGTTTCAGTATGAATCTTATGAATCCAGTGTTTCTTCATTAAATCATTACTCATGGAACTCCAACTCCATAATGCTCTCCTTTAATATCAAAGGCAATCATTAATAATTTATTGTGGGATCTCATGTATTCTCTCTCTCTCTCTCTCTCTCTCTCTCTCTCTCTCTCTCTCTCTCTACTGTCTGTCTGTCTATTAATCAAACTGTTCAGATACAGATGTTTCTGACAGTCTTAATGTGACTATGTAAATGGTCATGTTCCTCCAGAGGTGGCCTTTATCACTGCCTGTCCAATATAGCCATGAAATGGCTGGATCCGAGAATCAGCCCAGCTACTCAGAATCTGACTAAACAAGAAATCACTGTTTTAGGAACTTTCAGCAGCTTGCTTTATCTGAATACTTTCCTTCGCCATTATTATATATTAAGAACCAACTGGGTAACCCTTCAACATGTTAATGCATGAATTCAGTGTTCTTACGCCACACATCATTTAATGAGGAAACAGGACTTGTGCTTCCTGATAACTACCCAATCAACAGCAAACAGTGAGTTGGTAAGCATCAGTATATAACAATACAAAACTGTCACGTAGTCTCTATTTAATCCAACTGTGTGCCTCTGCCTTTTGTTTATGCTCCTCTGGTCCAAGTTGCACCAACACACTGAGGGCAACCACAGAGTCATCATTCACCTACAGTAGTTGCGATGCCTTCCTTTAAATCACCTGAGTGGCATCCCAAATCACTGGGCGTAGACGTCAATTCCATGTCTATTCCACGCGGGTTCAGCGTAGTTTCATTGCAATTACATGGAAACAATGTTGATTCAACCAGTGTGTGCCCAGTGGGAATCGATCTTTCTCTCTGTCTCCTCCTTTCACTCATCGTGGTGAGCCGTGGTGGTATTTACCAAGAGGTTCTACAGCCATGGTATACTGCTGCTACATTACTTGATTCAAGAGACAGGCGTTTATGTTCCTCATAATTTACAAAAAAAAAACTAGTTTTGATTTATCACATATCATAACATGCCAACACTCGTAAAAGCTTAAGTTCTATCACTAGTGGAAAACCAGGCCAGATTTGTAAAACTAACACCGTGATTGCAACAAAACAGAAATAACTGAAATGCATGATGCTTTCTTGGAGGTCGAGGGCGGGGTTGGGGATCTGCTCTGCTGGTATATAGAAAGACTACCAGTCGTGATTATCTCAGAGAGAGGGTGAATGTCTGGGGGGCTCCATACAGCAGTAGGTTCTGGCCTCAGGGCTGATTTAGCCATACACATTTCATATTCCCGATCGATCCTCCTACCCATTAATACACCTGCTGTACCCTTCTCCTGAGGGCTGTCACTCACTATGGAGGAGGTGCTCAATCTACTGCCACTAATGCAAGACTGGCTCACATATCAGAGGAATAGATTTAGCTCGATAGTCATGTTTATTTTTCCGGTTGCGCATCCTGTTATTTTTATATATATATTTTTAAACCTTCAACGGCCAATGGATCATGCACTCCAAATTAGAAAGGAGGAATAGGTTAAGCAGACGTAGTTCCTAGTCGAAGGACTTCTTTTTAATCCATGGTGGAAATGTTATGGCGGAAATGCAGATATCCATCATTTCTGAGTTGATGTTTGTCTTGGATAGCTGCCTATAAGATTTGATACGGACACACAGACTGCTATTGGAAATCCACAGCGTTTATTTTATTCCAGGGAGAGAACTGTGATTTTAAAATTGCGGAACAAGCTTAGTTCAGTTCATCTTCAAAATAACTGGTTGTCTCTTTGACGCTGTGTTGTACTTCCTGGCGCAGTTCAAAGCTGGAGCTATTACTGTATTCTCTCGCCGTGTATTCATTCATTTTCCAAGGCTGGCTTAACAGCATCAGATTTATTACTTTAAAGTCCAGGGGAAATGTTTCAACCCCACGGTCTTCATGGAGATTGATAAGCAGCACCCTGCAGCCTAGAACTGGGGCCTCTGTGTTTCTGTATAAGAATAATAATTGACTGTGGGAAACACAATCTCCATACACAAACATCACAAACACAGGCTATTTCTCTACCGGCCCCGTCTTCTTAGCAGGTGGCAGCTAAATCAGGCACGTGCACAGATGTAGCAAGGTTACATTAAAAACAATGAAATCAATTCTCAGAAATACAACTTTACAAGTTTTACATGTGGAGTTAAATTCAACCACATTACGTGACTGATAATGTGATTAAATCCAATCTGCCTTTGCTAAGCCTGGTCATATTTCCAAAAGTAGCCTGAGAGGGCTGGGTGGGTGGAGGAGGCGGCCTACACCTCTTGTGCTCAACAGGATATCCTCCATTAAGCTGGTACACTCCCCCTAAGGAGGATGGGTAAGAGGACTGTTGCCATGCCTCATCTACCTACGTCGTAGCAAATGCCCCTTTTCGGTGGTGGTATAATTTACTCAAAAATGAAAAATATATAAAAACGTTGATATTTTCAAAAGACATTTGACAACAATATAACAATGTGACAATAACCTTACAAGACAACGAACCTACAAAATGTTTATAAAATAAAAAAATAAATGGGACATTGGCTCACACAGTCACATGCAGGAGGCTACATATTGCACATTAAGTGTGAAAAATTAGATGAGGATCAAACAGTGATGCAATCAATGAGATGTGAGGGGAGATTCTCCATAAAATCAATAAAGGGTTGCCAAATTCTGTAAAATGTCTCTTGACTTGTCCCTCAACGAATAAGTCATTTTCTCCAGTGGGATACAACTATTAACTTTGGATAGTCACATTCCAATTGGCAGCGGGGTATCTGCTTTCCATTTCAAAGCAATACATGTTTTGGCAATTGCTAGTAATATTTCTGCTTTTTTTAAAGATAGGAATTAGTAAAGTTACCCAGTAAACAAACCTCTGGGTCTAAGGGGAACGCAACCCCATGGATTGAGGATATGGCATCACATACCCTTGCCAGAAACTGTAGTTTTGAACACTGCCAAGTTGAATGGAGGAATGTTCCTTTATCTACTGTTCATCTAAAAAAAAAATAGGACGGAGATACCAGGGTGGAACTTGTGAAGGTCTAGATGGGGTGATATAGAGCTGATGGAGGAAATTAAACTGGATCAGTCTGTATCTGGAGTTCAATGTGGATGTAACACCATCCCTGCATAGGTCACTCCATAACCCCTCATCAAGATTGATACCCAGATATTTTTTTCCATCTAATTCAAGGTTTATCTAACCCAGGCAGAGGTAATCCTGACATACATAGATCGTCAACATAGGAAATGGTCTTGGACAGTGGTTGGTCCACATGGCAGAGTTGTTCGATAGGTGACATCTTTGGTAGGTTCCACTGGCCCTTGAGATTCACCCTGATAAAATGAGGTTGTAGGTAACTAAAGGAGTCCTTGTTAGACAAGTGGTATTGCTGTTGCAGCAGTTCAAAGGACATAGGAATTCCCTCCTCATAACAATGTTTCAGAAGAGTAATACCCTTATCAGGCCATGATCTAAAGTTACTGTTCTGGAGAAACATGGGAAGCAATCTATTGTTCCATAGAGGGGTTTAAGGGGAATTAATCCCTCTCGTCTGAACAGCTCATGCAGTTTAAACCAAGTCAGGACGGAATGTATAATTAAAGGGTTGTCTGTGATAGTTTTTATAGACTTCATGTCCCATTTGTAAAACAAATCTGCCAAATCTGAAACCTTTCGATGTTCAACCATGAGGGGGAAGGGCCATAGTCTAGAGTGCACAACCAAGTAATACATTCTAAAATTGGGGAGGTTTAAGCCCCCTTGACCGTAATCAAGGGTCAGTTTGTCCCGGCTAACCCCTAGGCATTTTACTGTGCCAGATAAAGTGTCTAGTCAGCTTGTTGAGAGAGAAAATTAATGCTGCGGGTACAGGGATTGGGAGAGATTTAAACAAATATGGAAATCTGGGCAGGACATTCATTTGAATTACATGAATTCTATGCAGTAAAACAAGTGGCAAGTCCTTCCATTTACACAGGTTACCCTCCACCTTTGGCAACAAGCTGGCCAAATTGAGTTTATAGAGGTTCTTCAGGTATCGCGAAGAAAAACCCCCACATAATAGCACAATTGGTTAGGAGACCGTAAAACGGCGGCCATCTCCTCCGGCGCCATGTGTCTCTTTAGGAAGGAAACAACATTTACCATAGAAAAAACCCAACCCGATAGTTGGACTAAAACATTTGTAGAGATACATTGTTGCTCGCTTTCCATCTTGCTCTTACTAGCTAAACTTTGACATAAACTAAAATCTACGAGCGTTCTATGCTGAATATTTTACTGTCAACAATAAGGGCCGCTTGAGTCTCTTTTCAGGAGAAGAAGAGAAACATAAATGAGGGAAAAAGCAGTAGGCCCAGGCCTACTGATTTTGCGTCGCCCAGTCAATATCAAAACCAAAATATGCTGTCCCGTAAATGTCCCATAATAACGAGTGTAATAAAACTCAGTAACAGTCCCACTCACCTGTAGCGGCCGAATCGTGGGGTAATCACATCCAAATTCAAAATAGACATTAGCAGTTCAGTCCCAGGACAGCAAAAACAAGAGAAATCCAATAACTGCGTCAAATCCCACCGATAGACCTTTGTAATTCAAACTCGGTTCAGTTCTTCTCTCGGCGTGTCGAAGAGATGGCTTCGGCTATTGTACTGAACTTTCATCCACGCGGGGTGAATGAGGTAGTCAGTAATATTCTTCTCCTTCAGGTCTGTGGTGGTTGGAGTGAACTGCTTGCGACGACTTGCGAGATCCACGCTCATATCCGGGAAAAGATGGACCCTCTTGCCAGCAACGGTGATGTCCCCTTTGGCTCTTTCAAGTCACAGTATCTTCTCCCTGTCCTGGAAATAGAGGAACCGTGTGGGTTTATCTGGTGTGGGTTTTGGCATCAAGGTTCTGTGGGTGCGTTCGATTTCTAGTGGCTTGGTGAAGTTGTTTATGCCCAAGACATCAGGGATCCACTTAGTGAAGAAACGATGGGATCACGGCCCTTGCTGTCATCCTTCAATCCCACCACATGGATGTTGCTACCTCTGCTCTGGTTCTCCATCTAGTCCACCTTGTTTTTGAGATAGGACTAGTCTTTCTGCAGCTGTTTGATCACCTGGTCATGACATGTGATGGTATCTTGAATGGTGCTGATGTGCAACTCAGCCTCAGTTGCTCTCAAAAGCAGATCATTCAGGGAGGATTTCAGGCCGTCAAAGGAAGAATGAAGTTCAGACGATTTCTTGTACATTTTTAGTGAAAGTCCTTTTTTACCATCTTGAACTTCCCGGAGGAGAGTAGCAAGCATCTCAGAAGAATTGGAAGTGGCTGCGGAGAGGAACCGTGTTGAACTGTCGTCAGTGCTCTCAGAGCTAATGCTAATCTCGCTAGCTGTGGCGTTGCTATCGTTAGTTTGAGATTCAAGTTTTTGTCACTACCTCGCTGGCAATGAGCATACTGCTGGCAGGCTGATGGGGTGATGCAGACAGAACATGCTTTCCATCCAATCCTGCAACCTCCGTTACCAATAGGCCATATGATTTTGCTTGCTTTGGAATCCAGAGAAGTGACATGATATATCCCTAGTTGAAATTGGCTGCTTACATGAATGACTTTCAGCCCCACATGCAGGTATAAAACAAAGTTTATTTCTGTAGCCTATCTTGCACTTAGAAAATGCATAACCGTTTATGGCTGTAATGACAGGCTACAATTGCACAGTGATTGTTTGTGCATGGCAACAAATGGAGTTGGGTTGGAAATAGTAATTGTAGGCTACAGTGTTTCTTACAATCGTCTATTTTAACTGAAATAGTGTTGGTCATTATTAATAAGTGCAGCATTTCCACTTCAAAATAGTTTAGCAAAATACTTTACTCATCAGATTGTGATGCATTCTCCTCTTGTAATAATTGCTTGACGAGTCTGTGACAGCGTTTGAGTGTTTTTTTGATTGTTGGGTTGAGCATATGCCCCCCAAAAGGGACTGTGCACAGCCCTGCAGCTAATGGAATGAAAAAGTGGCCATTTTGTTCCCTTTTTCAGGGTTTCTATGTAGATCAAATGCTTTGGTTAGTGCCCTACTTTACTTTTCTGCAGAGAACAGAAGGAACAGTTCAACCCAAAAATAAAATGTTAAAACTCAGCTATATGCAGTACTAGGCCACAGTCCCAGCATTCATTTTCTAGAAGCACAACTAACACACCCACCTCTGTGCACCTTGGAAAATGCCTCTGTTTACTTTATCCCTTTACATTGCCCCTTAAAAGAAAGAGATAAAAATAGTGTAAGGGCCACTGAAGCTAGATTGACCCCTGACAATTACAGTTGCTTGGATGATAAAAGGGCCCTCTCTGCTACCCTCTTCCATCCCCTGCATCCCTCTACCCCTCCGTCCTTCCAACCCCTCCACCTCTCTCTCAGTGGGAAGGAAAGGCCATGTGAAACTAGGGTTGGGCGGTATCCAGATTTTCATATGGTCATACCGTCCTTCTCTTAGCCAGAGATTTAAGGTATTACCAGATTAGTACACAAGGGGGCACCAAAAATACTATTGTGTGTATTAGAATGCTAACAACATTAGCACAAGTAATAGCGAATTACCACAGAGGCTACTAGCTAAATATGCAGAAGAAAATAAACAAATTGCAAAGACAGGCAATCCAGCTCATAAAGTTATACATCTATAGATAGGAGCTACCGAATATAATTTTTGTTGAGTTTGGACATTTACAAGCATATGTGAACGAGAGACATTGTGCAAATGAACAAAGTTTTGGCACATGCTTGTCTGAAGACCAGTGCTGACTCTTTTTATTTAACTAGGCAAGTCAGTTAAGAAACAATTATTATTTTCAATGACTGCCTAGGAACAGTGGATTAATTGCCTGTTCAGGGGCAGAACGACAGATTTGTACCTTGTCAGCTCAGGGGTTTGAACTTGCAACCTTCCGGATAGTAGTCCAACGTTCTAACCACTAGGCTACCCTGCCGCCCCACTCTGAAGCAAAGTGTGTATACCCTGTTTCTGTGTGGAGTCTGGAGTCGCTAGGGCAATGGGCCGGACTTTTCTGCTCTGAGAAGTTGGGGTAGGAGCAAACGAGCCAAGAAGGGAGGAGAAAAAAAACCAAAAAAAGGAAATCAAAAGATATCAGTGGCAGCTGTACAGATAACTCATCCAAAGGGCTTTGACCTCTCAAACACGGCAGAAAGCTTACACAATATGAAGCCCTGTCACCTTATTAATTCAGTAACTTACTTAGATAACTATCAAGTTAATCTTAAGGCTTGTGTTAATGCGGAATCTCTTGCTGCGTTTTGTAAACACAGATCTAAAATGTTTCTTATTGTAATTTCTGCTCGGCATCAGACACATTTTGTTCTTCAGTTGCACCACTCCACTCGGATGTGAGTTCATGAACAGCATTCTATCAGCAGACAACGCTGTGACTGATGTGTAGTTACTTTTCTCTGGTACATTTCTCAGAGTACCCAGCCTACTTTCTCTGGTAAAATGTGAGATTAACTTTAAGCCAAATATTAGGAAATGTAGCTGGCTACATTATTTCTATAGTTGCACACCCTGATTACTCTAATGAATCAAAAAAACACTTGACTTACAATATAAAATGCGACCCCTGTCAATATTTACATTTACATTTAAGTCATTTAGCAGACGCTCTTATCCAGAGCGACTTACAAATTGGTGCATTCACCTTATGACATCCAGTGGAACAGTCACTTTACAATAGTGCATCTAAATCTTAAAGGGGGGTGAGAGGGATTACTTATCCTATCCTAGGTATTCCTTAAAGAGGTGGGGTTTCAGGTGTCTCCGGAAGGTGGTGATTGACTCCGCTGTCCTGGCGTCGTGAGGGAGTTTGTTCCACCATTGGGGGCCAGAGCAGCGAACAGTTTTGACTGGGCTGAGCGGGAGCTGTACTTCCTCAGTGGTAGGGAGGCGAGCAGGCCAGAGGTGGATGAACGCAGTGCCCTTGTTTGGGTGTAGGGCCTGATCAGAGCCTGGAGGTACTGAGGTGCCGTTCCCCTCACAGCTCCGTAGGCAAGCACCATGGTCTTGTAGCGGATGCGAGCTTCAACTGGAAGCCAGTGGAGAGAACGGAGGAGCGGGTGACGTGAGAGAACTTGGGAAGGTTGAACACCAGACGGGCTGCGGCGTTCTGGATGAGTTGAAGGGGTTTAATGGCACAGGCAGGGAGCCCAGCCAACAGCGAGTTGCAGTAATCCAGACGGGAGATGACAAGTGCCTGGATTAGGACCTGCGCCGCTTCCTGTGTGAGGCAGGGTCGTACTCTGCGGATGTTGTAGAGCATGAACCTACAGGAACGGGCCACCGCCTTGATGTTGGTTGAGAACGACAGGGTGTTGTCCAGGATCACGCCAAGGTTCTTGGCGCTCTGGGAGGAGGACACAATGGAGTTGTCAACCGTGATGGCGAGATCATGGAACGGGCAGTCCTTCCCGGGAGGAAGAGCAGCTCCGTCTTGCCGAGGTTCAGCTTGAGGTGGTGATCCGTCATCCACACTGATATATCTGCCAGACATGCAGAGATGCGATTCGCCACCTGGTCATCAGAAGGGGGAAAGGAGAAGATTAATTGTGTGTCGTCTGCATAGCAATGATAGGAGAGACCATGTGAGGTTATGACAGAGCCAAGTGACTTGGTGTATAGCGAGAATAGGAGAGGGCCTAGAACAGAGCCCTGGGGGACACCAGTGGTGAGAGCGCGTGGTGAGGAGACAGATTCTCGCCACGCCACCTGGTAGGAGCGACCTGTCAGGTAGGACGCAATCCAAGCGTGGGCCGCGCCGGAGATGCCCAACTCGGAGAGGGTGGAGAGGAGGATCTGATGGTTCACAGTATCGAAGGCAGCCGATAGATATAGAAGGATGAGAGCAGAGGAGAGAGAGTTAGCTTTAGCAGTGCGGAGCGCCTCCGTGATACAGAGGAGAGCAGTCTCAGTTGAATGACTAGTCTTGAAACCTGACTGATTTGGATCAAGAAGGTCATTCAGAGAGAGATAGCGGGAGAGCTGGCCAAGGACGGCACGTTCAAGAGTTTTGGAGAGAAAAGAAAGAAGGGATACTGGTCTGTAATTGTTGACATCGGAGGGATCGAGTGTAGGTTTTTTCAGAAGGGGTGCAACTCTCGCTCTCTTGAAGACGGAAGGGACGTAGCCAGCGGTCAGGGATGAGTTGATGAGCGAGGTGAGGTAAGGGAGAAGGTCTCCGGAAATGGTCTGGAGAAGAGAGGAGGGGATAGGGTCAAGCGGGCAGGTTGTTGGGCGGCCGGCCGTCACAAGACGCGAGATTTCATTTGGAGATAGAGGGGAGAAAGAGGTCAGAGCACAGGGTAGGGCAGTGTGAGCAGAACCAGCGGTGTCGTTTGACTTAGCAAACGAGGATCGGATGTCTTCGACCTTCTTTTCAAAATGGTTGACGAAGTCATCTGCAGAGAGGGAGGAGGGGGGGGAGGGGGAGGAGGATTCAGGAGGGAGGAGAAGGTGGCAAAGAGCTTCCTAGGGTTAGAGGCAGATGCTTGGAATTTAGCGTGGTAGAAAGTGGCTTTCGCAGCAGAGACAGAGGAGGAAAATGTAGAGAGGAGGGAGTGAAAGGATGCCAGGTCTGCAGGGAGGCGAGTTTTCCTCCATTTCCGCTCGGCTGCCCGGAGCCCTGTACACACTGGGGAACTACAGTAAGCTTCATAATGTAAAATAAAGTGAAATGAAGAACGCGATCTGCTTCAACTCCTAACGTATTGCACAAGTTGACTGCAGGTATTTACTTAAAGTAGCTACAAATATTAAAATGTATTGAAAAACTTCAAAGAAATAGTTTCAATGGCATTGACAGTGTGGAAAAAAACATCCCATGGCTAGGGCTGTTACGGTGACTGTTTTACCACCACACCGGCGGTCACAAGTCATTTGTAGGGGTGGCAGGTAGGTAGGTAGCCTCTTGACATCCGGTTCCGGTTGGAGCGAGTGGTCGCATCTGCACTTCGCTCCCACGGGTAGTATAACTTTTTCATTATATTTCATTATATCACAACGGTTTGATTTGTCTTATCTTAGCAATTTCTTCTCAGCTAGCTACATAGCCGTCTTTGTATCAAAGATAATTGCGTAATTATCGTATTTCGCCGTCCTAACGTAGTCTTCACTAGCCAGCTAGCTAACGTCCACTGATTAGCTGCACTGGAGAAACTATTACACTCAACTGAACGACTTGATTAGTTTAGTGTTAGCTAGCTACATAGCTGTCTTTGCTGTCTTCGTATCATCGTATCCTAGATAATTGTGTTGTTTAGGTTTAGAGTGTGTAGTCTTAGAGTGATTATCTTAATTTACCGAGGTTAGCTAGCCAGCTATTTGTCGTCCTTAACGTAGGTGACTCTGCTAGCTAGCCAACGCTAGCCAACGTCTTCTGTATAGAACTCAACTACCCGGTCGCATTCACAGGTTGTATCACATTTTCACTTCATTTCATTACAGTACAACGGTTTGATTTGTTTGATCGTAGCTAGCTACTTAGCTAGCTACATAGCCGTCTTTGTATCAAAGATAATTGTGTAGTCTAGAGCGATTTTCTAGGTTCGCTAGCCATCTATTGTCGTTCTTTTAACGCAACGTAACGTAAACAACACTGCTAGCTAGCCTGCTAGCCCCGAATAGCAACACTGCAGAAACTATTACACTCAACGGAACGACTTGATTAGTGTAGTGTCAACAACGCACCCACTGCCAGCTGGCCTACTTCAGCAGTACTGTATCATTTTAGTCAATATGATTCTTGCTACGTAGCTTAACTTTCTGAACATTCGAGACGTGTAGTCCACTTGTCATTCCAATCTCCTTTGCATTAGCGTAGCCTCTTCTGTAGCCTGTCAACTATGTGTCTGTTTATCCCTGTTCTCTCCTCTCTGCACAGACCATACAAACGCTCCTCACCGCGTGGCCGCGGCCACCCTACTCTGGTGGTCCCAGCGCGCACGACCCACGTGGAGTTCCAGGTCTCCGGTAGCCTCTGGAACTGCCAATCTGCGGTCAACAAGGCAGAGTTCATCTCAGCCTATGCCTCCCTCCAGTCCCTCGACTTCTTGGCACTGACGGAAACATGGATCACCACAGACAACACTGCTACTCCTACTGCTCTCTCTTCGTCCGCCCACGTGTTCTCGCACACCCCGAGAGCGTCTGGTCAGCGGGGTGGTGGCACCGGGATCCTCATCTCTCCCAAGTGGTCATTCTCTCTTTCTCCCCTTACCTATCTGTCTATCGCCTCCTTTGAATTCCATGCTGTCACAGTTACTAGCCCTTTCAAGCTTAACATCCTTATCATTTATCGCCCTCCAGGTTCCTCGGAGAGTTCATCAATGAGCTTGATGCCTTGATAAGCTCCTTTCCTGAGGACGGCTCACCTCTCACAGTTCTGGGCGACTTTAACCTCCCCACGTCTACCTTTGACTCTTTCCTCTCTGCCTCCTTCTTTCCACTCCTCTCCTCTTTTGACCTCACCCTCTCACCTTCCCCCTACTCACAAGGCAGGCAATACGCTCGACCTCATCTTTACTAGATACTGTTCTTCCACTAACCTCATTGCAACTCCCCTCCAAGTCTCCGACCACTGCCTTGTATCCTTTTCCCTCTCGCTCTCATCCAACACCTCCCACACTGCCCCTACTCGGATGGTATCGCGCCGTCCCAACCTTCGCTCTCTCTCCCCCGCTACTCTCTCCTCTTCCATCCTATCATCTCTTCCCTCCGCTCAAACCTTCTCCCACCTATCTCCTGATTCTGCCTCCTCAACCCTCCTCTCCTCCCTCTCTGCATCCCTTGACTCTCTATGTCCCCTATCCTCCAGGCCGGCTCGGTCCTCCCCTCCCGCTCCGTGGCTCGATGACTCATTGCGAGCTCACAGAACAGGGCTCCGGGCAGCCGAGCGGAAATGGAGGAAAACTCGCCTCCCTGCGGACCTGGCATCCTTTCACTCCCTCCTCTCTACATTTTCCTCCTCTGTCTCTGCTGCTAAAGCCACTTTCTACCACGCTAAATTCCAAGCATCTGCCTCTAACCCTAGGAAGCTCTTTGCCACCTTCTCCTCCCTCCTGAATCCTCCGCCCCCTCCCCCCTCCTCCCTCTCTGCAGATGACTTCGTCAACCATTTTGAAAAGAAGGTCGACGACATCCGATCCTCGTTTGCTAAGTCAAACGACACCGCTGGTTCTGCTCACACTGCCCTACCCTGTGCTCTGACCTCTTTCTCCCTATCCCCTCCTCTCTTCTCCAGACCATTTCCGGAGACCTTCTCCCTTACCTCACCTCGCTCATCAACTCATCCCTGACCGCTGGCTACGTCCCTTCCGTCTTCAAGAGAGCGAGAGTTGCACCCCTTCTGAAAAAACCTACACTCGATCCCTCCGATGTCAACAATTACAGACCAGTATCCCTTCTTTCTTTTCTCTCCAAAACTCTTGAACGTGCCGTCCTTGGCCAGCTCTCCCGCTATCTCTCTCTGAATGACCTTCTTGATCCAAATCAGTCAGGTTTCAAGACTAGTCATTCAACTGAGACTGCTCTCCTCTGTATCACGGAGGCGCTCCGCACTGCTAAAGCTAACTCTCTCTCCTCTGCTCTCATCCTTCTAGATCTATCGGCTGCCTTCGATACTGTGAACCATCAGATCCTCCTCTCCACCCTCTCCGAGTTGGGCATCTCCGGCGCGGCCCACGCTTGGATTGCGTCCTACCTGACAGGTCGCTCCTACCAGGTGGCGTGGCGAGAATCTGTCTCCTCACCACGCGCTCTCACCACTGGTGTCCCCAGGGCTCTGTTCTTGGCCCTCTCCTATTCTCGCTATACACCAAGTCACTTGGCTCTGTCATAACCTCACATGGTCTCTCTTATCATTGCTATGCAGACGACACACAATTAATCTTCTCCTTTCCCCCTTCTGATGACCAGGTGGCGAATCGCATCTCTGCATGTCTGGCAGACATATCAGTGTGGATGACGGATCACCACCTCAAGCTGAACCTCGGCAAGACGGAGCTGCTCTTCCTCCCGGGGAAGGACTGCCCGTTCCATGATCTCGCCATCACGGTTGACAACTCCATTGTGTCCTCCTCCCAGAGCGCCAAGAACCTTGGCGTGATCCTGACAACACCCTGTCGTTCTCAACCAACATCAAGGCGGTGGCCCGTTCCTGTAGGTTCATGCTCTACAACATCCGCAGAGTACGACCCTGCCTCACACAGGAAGCGGCGCAGGTCCTAATCCAGGCACTTGTCATCTCCCGTCTGGATTACTGCAACTCGCTGTTGGCTGGGCTCCCTGCCTGTGCCATTAAACCCCTTCAACTCATCCAGAACGCCGCAGCCCGTCTGGTGTTCAACCTTCCCAAGTTCTCTCACGTCACCCCGCTCCTCCGTTCTCTCCACTGGCTTCCAGTTGAAGCTCGCATCCGCTACAAGACCATGGTGCTTGCCTACGGAGCTGTGAGGGGAACGGCACCTCAGTACCTCCAGGCTCTGATCAGGCCCTACACCCAAACAAGGGCACTGCGTTCATCCACCTCTGGCCTGCTCGCCTCCCTACCACTGAGGAAGTACAGCTCCCGCTCAGCCCAGTCAAAACTGTTCGCTGCCCTGGCCCCCCCAATGGTGGAACAAACTCCCTCACGACGCCAGGACAGCGGAGTCAATCACCACCTTCCGGAGACACCTGAAACCCCACCTCTTTAAGGAATACCTAGGATAGGATAAGTAATCCCTCTCACCCCACCCCCCCCCCCTAAGTTTTAGATGCACTATTGTTAAGTGACTGTCCCACTGGATGTCATAAGGTGAATGCACCAATTTGTAAGTCGCTCTGGATAAGAGCGTCTGCTAAATGACTTAAATGTAATGTAATGTAAATGTAGTGGTTCGAGTGTTGTAACCGAAAGGTTGCTAGATTGAATCCCTGAGCTGACAATGTAAAAATCTGTCGTTCTGACCCTGAACAAGCCAGTTAACCCACTGTTCCTAGGCCGTCATTGTAAATAAGAATTTATTTTTAACTGACTTGCCTGGTTAAATAACAAATAAATAAAATCACCACAGTCAAATTCCAAGTGACCATTTAGTCACAGTAACTAGGCTTCTCCAAGCTCTGATGCTGCTGATGGTCATTAGTAGCCTACCAAGCTTTCTAACTCCGAAAGTTGGCTAACAGCCCTCTATTGTCCCTCTAATCACTGACATCAATGAAAATGTAATCGAACATCAAATCAAACACTTCATGAGAGCTCATGTTGTGCAATATTTCTATAGGCTTTGTGGATTGTATGGTGTTGACGGGGAGAAAACACAACGTACTCTAGCTTTACTAACCAGACCTTGCTGCTGCATCAGAGCCACCACTTAACAAGAAAACTGTGCATCGACATTAACCTGTCTGCTTCTTTCAGTACTCCTCTTTCAGTTTGCGCTGTTCTGTGAAGGGAGTAGCACACAGTGTTGTACGAGATCTTCAGTTTCTTGGCAATTGACCATATCACCTTTCACATCCCCAACCAAAAGAAGAGTTTATTGCATGACTTAGGCCCAGGCTCAGCTTGTTCAACATTGGATGATTAAGTAATTAATTGCGTGAGAAAACAGTTTTGATGGCCTCTATTAAAAAATAGGAGGATCCCATCAGCTTTCTACAAGCTAGGCCTATTATATATTTTCTCAACTTTCCTAATATTAAGCACATTGCTTCACTTTACAACAGGACAGGAAACGCATACATTCCCCTTTTCTACGACAGGTGCATTATAATGGTCCATTCTAAATAAAAACTAATTTACACATATATTATTTAGTATATGTAAAGACAATATTAAATTAAGAATATTCCGTGGGTGACAATATTAACCTATCACTTGTGAATTATGCCCAAAGTGTGCAGTAAAGCAAGAAACAGCACGTTCCTTTTTTTTGTGCAACTTTTTAAAATCATAGTCGAACACCTCATGTAACCTAGCCCATAGACCTATATGTTTTGATCAGGTTTGTATCACAACTAAAGTGGCCAAAGAACTTCTTAAAATGAAGCACATTAATCTGCTTTATAACTGGTGTAGAGCCAAACTGGCATACATAGGCGACGCAAGATAGGGGAAGGTAGTTTTCACCATTAAAAACCATAAACACCTTTATGATAAAGCATTACATGCATAATCACATTTGTGGTCACTTTTGAGAAAGGTGTTGGATTGTTAATTGATTGAATTTTGGAACATTCACACTTTCACACGTGTGCGCATTGCTGCGCTTATAATGTGAAGAAATAGCCTAAATAGTTTATCAACATGTGAAGCTAAACGTTCTGAACTGTTGCATCAGCCTCATTGCTTTCAAACATTTTTTTGATGCGAGTGTTTGTATTAATTTGGGATCTGTCGCATCCAACAACTGTCCCAGACTATGTTTGGATTAGGGTTCTTTCTCGCACAGAAGGACAAGTTGACCAATAGAAAGGGCAACTTTTGTACTATGGGTGATGAGTAAATTGACATAGGCTGGTGCTTTTGCTGTTTGTTGAGCCTAATCATCTTGTTGGCTGACGAAATGTAAATATGGACTAACGTATTCAATAGAATAGAATAAAACTTTATTGTCCATCCAGAATGGACATTTTTCTTTGGCATCACCGTCCCTTAAACGGATCACATACACATACATTCTCACATCATACACATTTAAACCAGTCAGTCCATCATGTTGCATAAACTAAAAACATAGAAGACATTAAAACATTCACTCACAACCGACCGCTGTCCCAACTGCACTGGATAGAGAACTACATACACCGACACAATTTAGTTTGCATTTAGTAGTCCAACAGCATAAGAAAAAAAACAATGTTTGAACATGTTCTTCTGGGCCATGGGCATTCTGTAGCGCGGGCCAGAGGGAAGCCTCTCAAACAGCCAGTGCCTTCTTTTTGTTGCCTTGTGGAACAGACTGCTCAAATGCGCCTGTGGTCAACCAATTATTTTGCTAGCTGTATTTACTATTCTGGTCAGTTTGCTTTAGCTCCTCATGCTCAGATTACCATACCAGACTGTCATATTGAACGTGAGGATGCTCTCCACCAAGCTGCTGACCCCAAACCCCTTCAATTTCCTGATTAAAAACAGGCGCTGGCTTGCTTTAAAAAAATACAGTCTGCATTCTCTGTAAACCTCAGCTTGTTATCGATTTGTGTCACAATTTGAAACACTCAACCACCTCCACTGGTTGGTCTTTCAGAAAGAGTAGTTGGGACATTGGTAAGTTGTTGCCATTGATGATCAGCTCCTTTGTCTTTTTTTTTCTTGAAGGTTGTTGGTCTGTTTAAAGTAGCTGTCCCCATCTGACGTAGCATCTTTAAAAAAAGAGTTCTACCAGAGCCATGTCATCCACGTACTTAAAAAGCCTCACATTGTTTCCTTGGATCTTCATCTCATTAGTGTAGATAGTGAACAACAACAGGGAAAGGACACACCCCTGGGGCGCCCTGTGTTCAGGGTCAGTTCATCAGAGAGGACCCCGTTCATGAGGACCCTCTGTGGGCGTCAATTAAAAAGTCCTTGATCCAACATGCGAGGCCTTCATTGACATTCAGGTCCAGTTGTCGTTTCAGCAGTGTGTGTGTTTGCATTGCATTGAAAGCTGAACTAAAATCAATATATAAAATGTGTGCATAGGATTTTGCATGTTGAAGGTGACTAGCCACCATGTTCACCAAGGTCAGGGTATCATGCTCAGGTCCAGTTGATCTGCAATGGAAAAGGTAAGATGCTTACTAACAACCCTTTCCATGCATTTGGCCAGAAGGGGCGTGAGGGCCACAGGTCGAAAGTCATTTGGTGACGTCTTAGGCCCCTGACGTCAACACCTTCCAGGAGTACAGTCGTGTGAAGACTCCCTTGAGCTGGTCGGCGCAGACCTTCAGTACTTTGCCCCGTAGTCTGTCTGAGCCCGGCACTTTGTGTGGCTTAATATTTGACAAGCATGAGGCCACCTCGTTCTCTGTTATCTGGACAGTAGAGGATTTGGGGATGTCTCACATATTTGTATACATTCGTCTTTAAAATAGACAGAGTCAAATCTTCCATAAAAACAGTTTAGTTCTTTTACAAAGAATGAACAGTCTACAATTTTATTGTTCTCTCGTTTCCCTTCTCATCCCATCATTGCAGTGAGCCCTTCCCATGCCTGTCTTGGATTGCCTGTACAGAACCTCTGTTCCACTTTATCCTTGAAGTTGTTTTTTGCTTTCCACATTTTTGACCTGAATTCATTTTCAGTATCTCCTTTCAGGAATGCAAACTTCCTTTCATTGAGACACATTTCAAGTCCTAAGACACCCAGGGCTTGTTGTTAGGAAATATTTTGACAGTTTTTGTGTTATTGACAGTATCCTCACAGAACTGGATGTGTGACATAATACGGTCTGTCAACTCGTGGGGATCCCTGCCAGAACACCCCCCAGTCTGTGACGTCAAAGCAATCTTTGAGCTCCTCCCTACTCTCCTCTGTCCCCTGAATGTGTTTTTCGCGTTTCACCTGCTGCCTTTATCTCGGTAGGAGATGGATAAAGTAATGGTCTCATTTCCCGATAGGTGCAATGCACACTGCCTTGTATGCGTACTTATAACATTGTCATAACACTGGTCCAGGATGCGAGTTGAGTGAGTTGGACTGGTGACGTACTGTTGCAGAGTGGGGAGGTGCGCGGAGAGGTAACTGAGCTAAACGCCTACTGCCCCGTAGCACTCACTTCCGTCATCATGAAGTGCTTTGAGAGACTAGTCAAGGACCATATCAATTCCACCCTACCTGACACCCTAGACCGACTCCAATTTGCTTACCGCCCCAATGGGTCCACAGATGACGCAATCGCAACCACACTGCACACTGCCCTAACCCATCTGGACAAGAGGAATACCTATGTGAGAATGCTGTTCATTGACTACAGCTCAGCATTTAACGCCATAGTACCCTCCAACTCATCATCAAGCTCCAGACCCTGGGTCTCAACCCGCCCTGTGCAACTGGGTACTGGACTTCCTGACGGGCTGCCCCCCAGGTGGTGAGGGTAGGTAACATCTCCACCCCGCTGATCCTCAACACTGGGGCCCCACAAGGGTGCATTCTGAGCCCTTTCCTGTACTCCCTGTTCAACGACGCCTGCGTGGCCATGCACGCCTCCAACTCAAACATCAAGTTTGTAGACAACACTACAGTGATAGGCTTGATTACCAACAACAACGAGACGGCCTACAGGGAGGAGGTGAGGGCCCTCAGAGTGTGGTGTCAGGAAAATAACTCAACGTCAACAAAACAAAACAAAGGAGATGATCGTGGACTTCAGGAAACAGCAGAGGGAGCACCCCCCTATCCACATCAACGGGACAGTAGTGGAGAGGGTAGTAAGTTAAGTTCCTCGGCGTACACATCACGGACAAACTGAATTGATCCACCCACACAGACAGCGTGGTGAAGAAGGTGCAGCAGTGCCTCTTCAACCTCAGGAGGCTGAAGAAAGCTCTCACAAACTTTTAGAGATGCACAACCGAGAGCATCCTGTTGGGCTCTATCACCGCCTGGTACGGCAACTGCTCCGCCCACAACCGTAAGGCTCTCCAGTGGGTAGTGAGGTCTGCACAACGAATCACCGGAGGCAAACTACCTGCCCTCCAGGAAACCTACACCACCCGATTTCACAGGAAGGCCATAAAGATCATCAAGGACAACAACCACCCGAGCCACTGCCTGTTCACCCCGCTATCATCCAGAAGGTGAGGTCAGTACAGGTGCATCAAAGCAGGGACCGAGAGACTAAAAAACAGCTTCTATATCAAGGCCATCAGACTGTTAAACAGCCACCACTAACATTGAGTGGCTGCTGCCTACATACAGACTTGAAATCATTGGCCCCTTTAATAAACTGATCACTAGTCATTTTAATAATGCCACTTTAATAATGCTTACATTTCTTGCATCACTCATTCTCATATGTACATAATGTATTTCATACCATCTATTGCATCTTGCCTATGCCGCTCTGTCATTGCTCATCCATATACAGTTGAAGTTGGAAGTTTACATACACTTAGTCATTAAGTCATTAAAAGTCATTAAAACTCATTTTTCAACCACTCCACAAATTTCTTGTTAACAAACTAGAGTTGGTTAGAGTGGGGCAAAATCTACTTTGTGCATGACACAAGTAATTTTTCCAACAATTGTTTACCTACAGATTATTATTATTATTGTAATTCCTTGTATCACAATTCCAGTGAATTGGTCACACTAAGGTTTTTATTTAAATTTTACCCCTTTTTCTCCCCAATTTCATGGTATCCAATTGTTGTAGTAGCTACTATCTTGTCTCATCACTACAACTCCCGTACAGGCTCGGAAACCAGCCACACCAATGTGTCAGAGGTGTGTGTACCTGGCAACCGTGCATGATGAGACAAGGACATCCCTACCGACCAAGACCTCCCTAACCCGGACGACACTAGGCCAATTGTGCGTCGCCCCACGGACCTCCCGGTCGCAGCCGGTTATGACAGAGCCTGGGCGCGAACCCAGGGACTCTGATGGCACAGCTGGCGCTGCAGTACAGCGCCCTTAACCACTGCGCCACCCGGGAGGCCCTACATACAGTAAGTTGACTGTGCCTTTAAAATAGCTTGGAAAATTCCAGATAAGTATGTCTTTAGAAACTTCTGATAGGCTAATTTACATAATTTGAGTCAATTGGATGTGTACTTCAAGGACTACCTTCAAACTCAGTGCCTCTTTGCTTGATATCATGGGGGGAAAAAAATCAGCCAATACCTCAATTGTAGACCTCCACAAGTCTGGTTCATCATTGGGAGCAGTTTCCAAATGCCTGAAGGCACCACATCCATCTGTACAAACAATAGTACACAAGTATGAACACCATGTGACCACGCAGCCATCATACCGCTCAGGAAGGAGTGTTCTGTCTCCTAGAGATGAACATACTTTGGTGTGAAAAGTGCAAATCAATCCCAGAACAACAGGACCTTGTGAAGATGCTGGAGGAAACGGGTACAAAAGTATCTATATCCACAGTAAAGCATGTCCTATATCGACATAACCTGAAAGGCTGCTCAGCAAGGACGAAGCCACTGCTCCAAAACCTCCATTAAAAAAGCCAGACTATGGTTTGCAACTGCACATGGGGACAAAGATTGTATTTTTTGGAGAAATGTCCTCTGGTCTGATTAAACAAAAATATAACTTCTTGGTCATAATGTTTGGAGGAAAAAGGGGGAGGCTTGCAAGCCCAACAACACCATCCTAACCATGAAGCACGGGGGTGGCAGCATCATGTTGTGGGGGTGCTTTGCTGCAGGAGGAACTGGTGCACTTCACAGAATAGATGACATCATGAGTCAGGAAAATGATGTGGATATATTGAAGCAACATCTCAAGACATCAGTCGGGAAGTTAAAGCTTGGTCGCAAATTGGTGTTGGAGGGCCAGTAGGAGGCACTCTTTCCTCTGGTCTAAAATATATCCCAATGCCCCAGGGCAGTGATTGGGAACATTTCCCTGTGTAGGGTGCCGTCTTTCAGATGGGACGTTAAACGGTGTCCTGACTCTCTGAGGTCATTAAAGATCCCATGGCACTTATCGTAAGAGTAGGGGTGTTAACCTGGCTAAATTGGATAAATTCCCAATCCGGCCCTCAAACCTTCACGGTCACCTAATAATCCCCAGTTTCCAATTGGCTCATTCATCCCCCTCTTCTCCGCTGTAACTATTCCCCAGGTTGTTGCTGTAAGTGAATGTGTTCTCAGTCAACCTACCTGGTAAAATAACAGATAAATAAAAAATGGGTCTTACAAATGGACAATGACCCCAAGCATACTTCCAAAGTTGTGGAAAAATGGCTCAAGGACAACAAAGTCAAGGTATTGGGGTGGCCATCACAAAGCCCTGACCTCAATCCTATAGAACATTTGTGAGCAGAACTGAAAAAGCGTGTGCGAGCAAGGAGGCCGACAAACCTGACTCAATTACACCAGCTCTGTCAGGAGGAATGGACCAAAATTCACCCAACTTATTGTGGGAAGCTTGTGGAAGGCTACCCAAAACTTTTGACACAAGTTAAACAATTTAAAGGCAATGCTACCAAATACTAATTGAGTGTATGTAAACTTCGGACCCACTGGGAATGTGATGAAAGAAATAAAAGCTGAAATAAATCATTCTCTCTACATTCTTAAAATAAAGTGGGATCCTAACTGACCTAAAAACAGGGACATTTTACATAGATTAAATGTCAGGAATTGTGAAAAACTGAGTTTAAATGTATTTGGCTAAGGTGTATGTAAACTTCCGACTTCAACTGTATTTATATGTATATATTCTTATTCAATTCCTTTACTTAGCTTTGTGTGTATTAGGAAGTTGTTGTGGAATTGTTAGATTACTTGTTAGATATTGCTGCAGTCAGAACGAGAAACACAAGCACTTCGCAACACTCGCAATAACATCTGCTAACCATGTGCACGTAACCAATCAAATTTGATTTGAACTGAATCCAGAGGTCCCTTGATATTTCACTGATCTCGTCTCCCCTCTTTAGGGTGTGTCCAAAATGGGTGAAAACGCGCTTCGTGAGGACATTTCACATCCTTATGTTATAAAATAGACTTTGCCAAGACAAAATCTAATTCTTCATGTTCTGAATTGTTCAAAAAGGGTCTTTCTCTAACATATCATTAACATTATATATTTTTTTTAAAAGCTGTATTTCGTAGTTTAATACTTCCAATAATAAGCACTGAACTAAGTTGACAGATGCGGTGCAGCTTTATCGACAACATGTTTTTTGGGGGGATTTGTGGTCGCAGTATTCCTAGTTGTTTCCGCGGGTCACAAATAGCAAAATAAGCATGACACAAGCTGAATCAGGCTTTGAAAATAAAAAATTGTGCGGCTCAGTGCTCCGTTGACATTTTACAGAGATACGCTTGTTTTTGTGAGAAGTCTTTGAAACAGGTACTTTGTATTTGTCACGTTCTGACCATAGTTCTTGTGTGTTTTCCTTGTTTTAGTGTTGGTCAGGACGTGAGCTGGGTGGGCATTCTATGTAGTATGTCTAGTTTGTCTATTTCTATGTTTGGCCTGATATGGTTCTCAATCAGAGGCAGGTGTTAGTCATTGTCTCTGATTTGGAACCATATTTAGGTAGCCTATTTTGTGTTGGGTTTTGGTGGGTGATTGTTCAGGTCTCTGTGTTTTGCACCACTTAGGACTGTTTTCGGTTTTCCACGGTTTCTTGTTTTGTATATGTTTATTGTTCACGTTATCGCCTTTATTAAAGATGTTTATAAATAACCACGCTGCATTTTGGTCCTCCTCTCTTTCACCAGAAGAAAACCGTAACAGTATTTAATATGAACACCCTATACTAAAATATGAAAATACTCATGTCTCAAAATCGATATCTATTGTTTTATGTCCTCTGGATTTGAGAAGAAAGATGACAAGTTCAATGGTAGCCTTAATTCTCCCACAGCATCCAGCCTATTTTCCTGATTTATGACCACTTTATTTCCTCTGGCCTCCATTGATTTAGTCGCCCTAATTTTTACCATCCTACAAGGGTAAAAACTTTTGTATTCTGTTAGTCTACACCCAGGAGGTTGGTGCTACCTTAATTGGGGAGGACGGGCTCGTTGTAATGGCTGGAGCGGAATAAGTGAAATGGTATTAAATATATCAACGCATGGTTTCCATGTGTTTGATGCCATTCCATTTGCTCTGTTCCATCCATTATTATGAGCTGTCCTTTTATTTGATAAGCTTGCATTAAGTGACGGAAGCTGGAGCTGTTCCTCCAGTACAGACCCTGATGAAACTGAAACACTCCAAAGATGATGCCTAGGGCTTCTCGTCCTATCTGTGCGTTAGTTTCTGCTTTTGTTCAATGTCCTCGATGCGAAAGCAATCCGCTTCTCTTCATCAGAATGCATGATCTGCATCTCGGAGCTCTTTTTGTTTCTGCAGGCTCGTTTGATGTGGCCCTTTTTTATCACAGGCTCAGAAATCCATGTCCTTACAGCAGCATGTACACGCCTGATGTCCCACAATACCACAGGGGTTCTGAGTGGAGCAGCAGTCTAAGACACTGCATCTCAGCATTAGAGGCATCACTACAGACACCCTGGTTCGAATCCATAGGGCAGTGCCCAGCGTCGTCTGGGTTTGGCCGGTGTAGGCTGCCATTATAAATAAGGATTTGTTCCTAACTAACTTGCCTAGTTAAATAAAGGTACAATTAAATATATATAATAATAATGTGCCTTGATTTCCCTGTCTCTGATATCAGTTGCAACTCTGTGCACTTTTACTGATGAACTCAACTGCTGAGCCTCTTTAGCAGCTCGTTCCATGGAAACACTGACTTCAATGGCCTTTGCCAAGGTCAGATTACTTTCAGTCCATAGTCTCTTTTGTATAGCTTCACTCCATAGCCCACATACTAGTCTGTCTCAAATGGTGTCATTTAGAACATCATTCAACTCACAGTGCTCTGATAGTTTATTTAATGCAGCAGTAACCATCGTCACTGATTCTCCCTATTCCTGATTTATTCCGTGGAACCTAAACATTTCAGCAATAACTAGTGGTTTTGGTGAAAAGTGTCCTTTCGGGTATTGTGCACAAACTGTCATTCTGTTACTAAACCTTGCATCTCTACTGTTCTTCAAGTAAATGTATTTTTGTAAGATGTTCTGTAGAAATGGTTAAAAGTCGTCATTGTGCATAGACTTGTATAGTTTGTTTAACTTTGCAATCCTTGGTTTTGGTTGGACATACATTTTAAAGTGAAAAATATGAGTCTCTGTGTTACTCCGTTATCATGGCATTGCCCAGGATTCAATTGTTTTTATGAACCATAAGTGATAACGCTGTTAGTATGGTAGGCTTTTGATGTTTTCAAAGCTTTTAAATGAGGATCCACATGAGAACAGATGCACTTGCTTAATTATGTTTGTTAATAATTGTGTTTATTGGGGAAGCGGTGTTAAAACCAGGCCAATTTACAGCACAATGAAGACAGTTTAAACGCACACCAGCATAGTACATTTCTCAACATGGATAACACCATCATTTATACACCATGCAAAATGGTAATGACATTTCTAGTCAATTATCTCCTAGGAGCATATTATTTATTTATATCATATCTAATTACATTTTTGATTGTGGGGAATACTAGATGAGAAGCTTCTCATAAATCATCCTTGCTATGTTATAAGACTTTACACAGCTTATTATTCTCTCCCTCCACATTGTAAAAAGGCCAACTTCACCAACTACTTAATCAGTGTAATTTTGCAAGTTGAGTGGACTTCAGAAGGACAAGAATATGAGATAATGTGAATTTAAACAATTTTGTTCGAGTCAAATTACGAATTCATGTTTGCTTAAAACAACTCAACCTTTTCCACTAATATCATATTTCCCAGCATGCTATCTTGCAGGTTGATTTTCAGAATTGCTTGTTTCAATATCTGTGTTTTTGCATGCACTTTGATTGGTTGATTAATCGTATGCTACACAAACATAAATAACATTTTTTTCTAATCTGTTAGTAGAAGAACTTATTGCACCTGTTACTGAGATGGCTTTTTCAGTTTATATCATTAAGGTAGTCTCAATAAGCAATATTGTTGGATATCCACTCTGTGGCTGAATTCCAATAGGAAATACACATCACTTTGCAAGCAAGCATAATGCCATTTTTCTAAACCAAGAGTTTCAACCCACTGTGTTAGGGTGTAACTCTCAAAGAAAAGCCTTATGATAAATGTAATGTAATAAAGTGTTTATTTTTAAAGATAACATGTTCACTTAGGCCAGGCCTGGGCAATTATTTTCCATGGTGGGCCACATTAGAATATATTTTTGCCATTGCGGGCCAGAATCATATTACAGGATTATACATAATGTGTATGACTGTGTTGACCGATATATCTACTGTAAATCGCCTCCAGATATGATACTTATACTTTTTTAACATGCACAGAAATAAACCACATCCATGTTCTCCTTTTGGTAGGTATTTTCATTATTACACATGCAATGAACTACACGGAGGGAAAAGTACACTGTGCATTCAGCACCACGGACAGAACCCTTGTTAACGGGCATGCACAACAACACAAGAAAGAGAGAGAGCTCAACATTACATTTAAACTACTCAACCAGTGTGGGGAGTGGAGTCTCTGATGGGCATTGACTAGAGCAGTGAAGTCAGGTATAGTTTCTGACATCGCTATGCGCAGGATTGCTGAGAGATGATCTGTGCCTTGACCTGTTATATTTCATCACTGAAAATGTATGTTCACATACATAGGTTGACCCAAACAGTACAAACATCTTCTGAGCATGACTCCTAATCTTTGGAAAGTTTTGTTCATCGAGAGATGCATAGAACCTTATCAGTGACATTGTTTTGAATAGCTCTCCAATCACGGCATCAGACTGAAGATGGATAAGCTCAAGTTGCAGGTCAGTGGGAGCGTTATCCACATTGAAGGTGAAAGGAGAGGAAACCAACAGCATGTCATTTTCCAACACTGAGAAAGTTGAGGGAAATCGGTTGAGGGAAATCCACATATTTTCCTTTCATTTGCAAAAACTCAGCAATCTCCGACTTCAGGTCCCACACCCTTTCAAGTGCCTTCCCCAAACTCAGCCATCTACTGTTTGTGTGGTAGGGGAGATCTGCATGACCCGACTCTGTCTCTTCTAACAGTGAGACAAACTGCGTGTGGTTTAAAGATTTTGCTCTTATGAAGTTTACCACTTTAGTGACTGTGTCCACAACATGGCTCATTTTCAGAACACATTTACAGAGCACCTCCTGATGAATAATGCAATGTAGGAAAAGCATTTTCTGATCTGGGTTCAGCTCAGCTACTTGATCTTGCATCCTTTTCAAAAGGCCAATGTTTTTTCCTGCCAAGTTTGGTCACCCATCAGTGGTCAGACTGGATAACTTTTCACAACTCAGTCCCAGCATTGCCACACACTTACTAACGTCCCCCAACAAATATTTCCCTGTGGTCTTCATTAACTGCACTGAAGCAAGCTTCTCTGTAATTTCAAAGTCTGGGGTTATGCCTCGTAAGAATATCAACAACCACAAAATGATTTACCTTGTCTTTCAACTGCTGTTCCATATTCTCTGCAATGTCCTCAACATGCCGTTTCACTGTTCGTCTTAACGGGGAAACATTTTCAAACAGCTATCTTGTCGGGGCAAAGTATTGCTGCAGAGTCAATTAAACATTATTTCATGAATTCGCCCTCAGCAATTGGCTTGCTATGTCTAGCAATTTTGTGGGACAGTACATACAGTTGAGGTCGGAAGTTTACATACACCTTATCCAAATACATTTAAACTCCAGTTTTTCACAATTCAAGACATTTAATCCTAGTAAACATTCTCTGTCTTAGGTCAGTTAGGATCACCATTTTATTTTAAGAATGTGAAATGTCAGAATAATAGTAGAGGGAATGATTTATTTCAGATGTTATTTCTTTCATCACATTCCCAATTAGTATTTGGTAGCATTGCCTTTAAATTGTTTAACTTGGGTCAAACGTTTTGGGTAGCCTTCCACAAGCTTCCCACAATAAGTTGGGTGAATTTTGGCCCATTCCTCCTGACAGTGCTGGTGTAACTGAGTCAGGTTTGTAGGCCTCCTTGCTCGCACATGCTTTTTCAGTTCTGCCTACAAATTTTCTATGGGATTGAGGTCAGGGCTTTGTGAGGGCCACTCCAATACCTTGACTTTATTGTCCTTAAGCCATTTTGCCACAACTTTGGAAGTATGCTTGGGGTCATTGTCCATTTGGAAGACCCAAGCTTTAACTTCCTGACGGATGTCTTGAGATGTTGCTTCAATATATCACGTCATTTTTCCACCTCGTGATGCCATTTTTTTGTGAAGTGCACCAGCCCCTCCTGCAGCAAAGTACCCCCACAACATGATGCTGCCACCCCCGTGCATCATGTTTTGGATGGTGTTCTTCGGCTTGCAAGCCTCCCCCTTTTTCCTCCAAACATAACAATAGCCATTATGGCCAAACAGTTTTATTTTTGTTTCATCAGACCAGAGGACATTTCTCCAAAAAGTACGATCTTTGTCCCCATTTGCAGTTGCAAACCGTAGTCTTGCTTTTTTTATGGCGGTTTTGGAGCAGTGGCTTCTTCCTTCCTGAGCGGCCTTTCAGGTTATGTCAATATAGGACTCATTATACTGTGGATATAGATACCTTTGTACATGTTTCCTCCAGGATCTTCACAAGGTCCTTTTCTGTTGTTCTGGGATTGATTTGCACTTTTCACACCAAAGTACGTTCATCTCTAGGAGACAGAATGCGTCTCCTTCCGGAACGGTATGCCCACTGCGTGGTCCCATGGTGTTTGGATGCGTACTATTGTTTGTACAGGATGATGCAGACTTGGGAGGGTGAACATTTTTACAAACTTCAGGCGTTTGGAAATTGATTTCCCGAGGATGAAGCAGACTTGTGGAGGTCTACAGTTTTTTTCTGAGGTCTTAGCTGATTTCTTTTGATTTTCCCATGATGTCAAGCAAAGAGGTAGGCCTTGAAATACATCCACAGGTACTTCTCCAATTGACTCAAATGATGTCAATTAGCCTATCAGAAGCATCTAAAGCCATGACATAATTTTCTGGAATTTTCCAAGCTGTTTAAAGGCACAGTCAACTTAGTGTATGTAAACTTCTGACCCACTGGAATTGTGATACAGTGAATTATAAGTGAAATAATCTGTCCGTAAACAATTTTTGGAAAAATTACTTGTGTCATGCACAAAGTAGATGTCCTAACCTACTTGCTAAAACTATAGTTTGTTAATGTCATGCAGGTGAAAGAGGACCCAAAAGCGACTTGGCGAAAACATTGTTTTAACCAGATGAACATGGTACCTTCAGGCGTTTGGAAATTGATCCCGAGGATGAAGCAGACTTGTGGAGGTCTACAGTTTTTTTCAGACAGACTCACCTGAGGTCTTAGCTGATTTCTTTTGATTTTCCCATGATGTCAAGCAAAGAGGTAGGCCTTGAAATACATACACAGGTACTTCTAGACAATTGACTCAAATGATGTCAATTAGCCTATCAGAAGCATCTAAAGCCATGACATAATTTTCTGGAATTTTCCAAGCTGTTTAAAGGCACAGTCAACTTAGTGTATGTAAACTTCTGACCCACTGGAATTGTGATACAGTGAATTATAAGTGAAATAATCTGTCCGTAAACAATTTTTGGAAAAATTACTTGTGTCATGCACAAAGTAGATGTCCTAACCTACTTGCTAAAACTATAGTTTGTTAACAAGAAATTTGTGGAGTAGTTGAAAAACAAATTTTAATGACTCCTACCTTAACTTCCAACTTCAACTGTCGCTAGCTCTCGCAATTCCGTTGTTTAATGAATGCAGTTTTGTGAAAAGTCCTTACTGCTTTTGCAAATGAGAAAGCAACTCTGCACTTGATGCACTTGCCATCTGCTCAGAAGACATATTCCTATATTTCTGTGCATGCCTCATCTGGAAGTGTCGGGACAAATTGTAGTCTTTCAAGACAGCAGTGTTCTCTTTGCACCCTTAGCACACAGCTTTCCCTGATACCTCAATAAGGACATATTTCTATGTCCACTCTTGCTGGAACACCCTACATTCATTGTCTACTTTCCTTTTCTTTGAAATCTTTGAAAAACAAATTTTTGCGCAATTTATAGCTAGCTACTATTTGTAACTGTGACGTGTGTTAGCCTGTGAGTCACTGTCTGTCCTCGTGCAGTTGTTTATATGTTCCTTAAAAATAAATGTCCCACAAAGCCATGGGAGTTAAATCATTACACAAAGGCAAGTATTCAATGGGCTTTTAATTTGACTAACAAATATTTTTCTCAAAACTTTAGTAAACCAAATTAGTTTTGTGATCTGAGCATGATTCCATAGGCCATATTGAATCAAGTTGCAGTCCACATATAGCCCTCAGGCCAACCTTTGCCCAGGCTTGACTTAGGCACTCGCTTGGTGATGGCTAAAGTACTACAATACAACGAATACAACAATGCTGCCTCTGTCGCTAACAAATACAGGCATGGGCGGTAACTACAATTCACTGGAAAGGCACTCTGGGAAATATGTAAATAAGGTAGAATACATTCTCAAGTTGAATTGTTTGTTCACTCAACCTGAAATTCAAAGTTGAGTGAACATACAATTTAACTTGATAATGTATGTTGGGTCAGCTATAAAAAAAAATATAAAAAATGACAATCCTATGTTGAATCAACTTCAATGCTATTTTATTGAGCAAACCCACAATCATATTGTACATTGAATCAACATGTTTATTTTTTCTTCTTTTTAAATTTTTTTTTTTTTACAGTGCATCCCTCTCTTCCCTCCTTTTATTGTGAGACCCAGGCTACTGAGGAGTTCATCTGTCTCTCATTCCCCCAACTCCCTCCTTCTATCCCTCCCTCCATCAATCATTGTGAGGCCCAGACCCAGGCCACTGGAGGGGTTCATCAAGCTAATTACCCACGGTTCTCCTGTGCATCTGCACCCGGGCCGCGTTGCTCGGCAACAACACACACACAGAGAGGAAGAGAGGGCGAGGCTGGAGGAGAGAAAGAGAGCGAGAGGGATAACAGGAGGAATAAAGAGGATGACAGTTCACCTCACTTAAAGGCTTTTATGCTCAGTGAGGTGAAAGTAAAATGGCTACTGACCCCTGCTGTGTCACTGTTTAGTGGTCGACATTAGAAGTGTATTTTGACTAGACACACAGCTAGAATCCACACAGCTAGAATCCAGTTTCGACCACTAAATGGCTTTGGTTTTCATCTATATTTAGCATCTATTTTGGTTTGTTTGTGAGGATTTCATATTATTTGAATGTAGCATGACTCAATGTATTCCACTGCATCCACCAAGGATATCCCAACATCACACAATCATTGGCAAGAATAAACTAAACAAATTGAATATGCAAACCTCTAGGTATGTAAATATACAAACTGCTGCTGATTCACCAGCTGTCAGTTGACAATGACACAACCCAAAGTCAGAGAGGTGAGATCATAAAGGCAAACACACACACACAAACAAACACACTTTTTTTTCTATCCTCATGGTGACTTAAAATTGATTTCCATTCAAAACCCCTATTTTCCCTAAACCCTAAACCTTAACCTGTAACCCTAACTCCTAAACCTAACCCCTTGCCCTAACCATAATTGTAACCCTTAACCTAACCCCTAAGCTTAAAATAGCCTTTGTACTCGTGGAGATGTGGGAAATGTTCTCTTCCAAGGATAGTAAAAATATGAATCTATGTATACTGTCTAGGTACAGTTCAAACTTACACCAGGTAGGTGTGTGCTTGTAATTAACACAAACCACGACACCTGCCATCTATTCTCTTTTGGCTGGAGCCATCAGCCCAATGGGCAGCCTAGCTGATCATGACCTGTATGGGTTATACTTTACAATACAGAGACAATATTCCATAGTAATAAAAGATGTATATTCCAATGTAATAACATGGATATTAGGTACATTATCCCTATGGAATAAGGCCTATAAAATGGGACCCCTTGTGAAGCCAAAAGGTCGGCTGCACGTCTGTTCCCGGTCAAGGTCACCCTGTCCACTGTGATGCCACATGTCCTGCTAGCTATTAGTCTATCAGGACCACTGCTTTATTGCCCACTCTATAGGGAGACAGCCAAGCTCACTTCTGACACTACAGATCCAGAGACACATAATACAATCACAGACAGCACAGAGATCACACACTAAACACTGCTGGGGGTTACTGCACCTAGTACCTGACGAAGGAGAGAGAGTTAGAAGGAGAGAAAGAGCAAGAGAGAGAGCAGAGAGAGAGAGAGAGAGAGAGAGAGAGAGAGAGAGAGAGAGAGAGAGAGAGAGAGAGAGAGAGGCATCCTCTGAAGATGTAAAGAAGTGAAGTATAGGGTGAATATCCAACATTAAACACGCATAGACTGTAAAGTTGCCAATGGTGCGTTGTCACATCTTCACGTTTGTTTTGTGCTTGACCTTACCTCGTACGTCTGCAGAGAAACGGGCCGAATGTCTGGAGACAAAGAGCTTGAGTTCTTGGTCTAGGTTACAGTCGATGAGGTTGGTGTCCCATGAGCGAATCCCTGCATGGAAAACAAAACAATAAGATTGAGGAACAGAAAGACATCAGTGCAAAACCCACTTCTTCTATCACTAGGCTAGCCAGGCAGAGGCTAACACACTATGAATATTCCCCATGCATGTTGCATCAAGGGCCATCCCAGCTAGCAGGTAACATTGTGAGAACCATATGTTTCTTAGAGCTTGGTGAGAGCGTGGTTGTCCTATGTTTAATTTGCATACCTTCCCATAATGTTCTGGGAATGCTGCAGGATACCCAGCTAGCACATAATGTTCTGAGAACCATATGTTTCTTAAGTGGGAATTGCAGTACCTCAGCATAACGTTTCCTTCACGTTTCCTCATGGTTTTATTTAAAGTAACGTTCTCAAAATGTTTAGAGAATGTTATGAAACATCATTCTTCTGTGAGAATTTCAGTCCTTCAGCATAATGTTTTCTACAGGTTTCCTCGTGGTTCTATTTAAAGTCATGCTTTCAGAATGTTCAGAGATTGTTAAGAAACAATATTATTCTGTGGAAATGTCAGTACTTTAGCATAACGCTTTCTGAAGGTTTCCACATGATTATATTTAAAGTCATGTTCTCAGAACATTAAGATAACGTTCCATCAAAAAACACAAGAAAACATTAGTAATGTTCTAAGAATGTTATTTAAAAACATTTACATTCCGTTCTCAGCATCAACAAAACTCTCTCTATCCTCTATCTTGTTAAGTGTGCCGAGGTGTGTTGGCTGTGCCCACTAATTGGCCCATCCTGATCTTAATGAGCACTTGTTTCCTTTGAAATAGGGTCTGTTTGAATAGACTAAAATGAACAGCGTTAAAACAACATGTCATGCTAGCTCCATCCAGCGGACTAATTCCATTGATAGAGAACAGGAGATCATAGATTTGAATCTCACTGACGCCGTGCCACAATAAAAAATAAATATGTTTGCATGATTAATGCCTAAGCATATGAATTTCCATGTGTCCTATCTGTGCCTGGAGTTCAAAACAGTTAACCTAAGCTAGCAGTGTTATTGAAAGACTCATTGAAACGTGTTCTCAGAACATTATTTAATTACCTTCAAATAACTTGTAATTTGTGTTCTCAGAAGGTAAATAAAACATCATAGGAAAGTAAAACGTTCTCAGAATCTCCCTTGCTGTGGTGTGCAGCAGTGATTGTTTTGGATTTGAATGTCTTTTGATGCCAGTGTAGCTGTATATTGGTTTAGGCATAATGATGTTTGAGGCAGGACATACAGTGCCTTCGGAAAGCATTCAGAACCCATGATTTTTTCCACATTTTGTTATGTTGCAGCCTTATTCTAAGATTGATGTGTTTTTCCAGCAATCTACACACAATACCCCATAATGACAAAGCAAAAACAGTTAAAAAAAAAATGTTTGCAAATTTATATATATAAAAAAACAAACAGAAATACCTTGTTTATTTACAACAAAATTAACATTCTCAGAACAGGCTAAATATTAATGTCTGTTCTCAGAACGTTGGAAAAAACATTCAGTTTTACAGGTCAGGAAATTTATGGCTTCATTCCCAGAACCAATAGGAAACCAAAAATGTACATTCCCACAACTTCCAAGGAACCAAATGTGTTAGCTGGGTTGGCAGCAGGTCCAGATTTGTTCAATTTATAAGTTTCAATGTTGTCACCAGCATCTATTAAACATTGGTCTCACTCTTCCAGTTCATTGGGCCTGTCCTGGAATTAAAATATACCATTTGGCATGAGAGAGGAAATCTATAAATGGAAATATCTATAAGTGCTTTACTTCAGTTTGCCAGGTGCTTTGGGTGGTGCTGTTGGCCAAGGCTGAGCCATGATAACCAGGATTATGTTGTTGTTTATCATCTCTCCTTGGTACTGCTGCTTAAATATATATATATATATATAAGCAGCAGTGCCAAGGAGAGATTATTCTACAATGTAGAAAATAGTACAAATAAAGAAATTGTAGAATAATAGTGAAGACAGCAAAACTATGAAATAACACATTATGTAGTAACCAAAAAAAGTGTTGAACAAATCAAAATGTATTTTATATTTGAGAATCTTCAAAGTAGCCACCCTTTACCTTAATGACAGCTTTGCACACGCTTGGCATTTTCTCAACCAGCTTCATGAGGTAGTCACCTGGAATGCATTTCAATTAACAGGTGTGCCTGGTTAAAAGGTAATATGTGGAATTGCTTTCCTTCTTAATAATGCATTTGAGCCAATCAGTTGTGTTGTTACAAGGTAGGGGTGGTATACAGAAGATAGCCCTATTTGGTAAAAGACAAAATCCATATTATGGCAAGAACAGGTCAAATAAGCAAAGGGAAACGACAGTCACTCATTACTTTAAGACATGAAGGTCAGTCAATCCGGAACATTTCAAGAACTTTGAAAGTTTCTTCATGTGCAGTCGCAAAAACCATCAAGCACGATAATGAAACTAGCTCTCATGAGGACCGTCACAAGAAAGGAAGACCCAGAGTTACTTCTTCTGCAGAGGATAAGTTCATTAGAGTTAACTGCACCTCAAATTGAAGCCGAAATAAATACTTCATACAGTTCAACTAACAGACACATCTCAGCATCCACTGTTCAGTGGAGTCTGTGTGAATCAGGCCTTCATAGTTAAATTAATGCAACAACAAAAAACACTACTTAAGGACACCAATGAGAAGAAGACACTTGCTTGGGCCAAGAAACACGAGCAATAGACATTAGACCAGTGTAAATCTATCCTTTGGTCTGATGAGTCTAAATTTGAGATTCTTGGTTCCAATCGCCATGTCTTTGTGAGACGCAGAGTAGGTGAATGGATGATCTCTGCATGTGTGGTTCCCATCGTGAAACATGGAGGAGGAGGTGTGGTGGTGTGGGTGCTTTGCTGGTGACATTGTCTGTGATTTATTTAGAATTCAAGGCACACTTAACCAGCATGGCTACCACAGCATTCTGCAGTGATATGCCATCAGCTTAGTGGGACTATCATTTGTTTTTCAACAGGACAATGACCCAAATCACCTCTAGGCTGTGTAAAGGGCTATTTGACCAAGAAGGAGAGTGATGGCGTGCTGCATCAGATGACCTGGCCTACACAATCACCTGACCTCAACCCAATTGAGATGGTTTGGAATGAGTTGGACCGCAGAGTGAAGGAAAAGCAGCCAACATGTGCTCAGCATATGTGGGTACTACTTCAAGACTGTTGGAAAAGCATTCCAGGTGAAGCTGGTTGAGAGAATGCCAAAGCTGTCATCAAGGCAAAGGGTGGGTACTTTGTAGAATCTAAAATCAAAAATAAATTTTGATTTGTTTCAAACTTTTTTTGGTTACTACGTGATTCCAAATGTGTTATTTCATAATTTTGATGTTGTCACTATTATTCAACCATTAACTAAAATTGGTAAAAAAAAAAGAAAAACCCTTGAATGAGTAGCTGTGTCCAAACTTTTGACTGGTACTGTATATATATATATATATATATATATATATATACACAGTGGGGCAAAAAAGTATTTAGTCAGCCACCAATTGTGCAAGTTCTCCCACTTAAAAAGACGAGAGAGGCCCGTCTGCTAAATGACTTAAATGTAAATGTAATGTAAAATGTAATTTTCATCATAGATACACTTCAACTATGACAGACAAAATGAGAAAAATCCAGAAAATCACATTGTAGGATTTTCTATGAATTTATTTGCAAATTATGGTGGAAAATAAGTAATAATAAATAAATAAATAAATAAATAAGTAATATATGCCATTTAGCAGACGCTTTTATCCAAAGCGACTTACAGTCATGTGTGCATACATTCTACGTATGGGTGGTCCCGGGGATCGAACCCACTACCCTGGCGTTACAAGCACCATGCTCTACCAACTGAGCTACAGAAGGACCAATATCTTGTTTGTTTGGTCACCTACAAACAAGCAAGATTTCTGGCTCTCACAGACCTGTAACTTCTTCTTTAAGAGGCTCCTCTGTCCTCCACTCATTACTTGTATTAATGGCACCTGTTTGAACTTGTTATCAGTATAAAAGACACCTGTCCACAACCTCAAACAGTTACACTCCAAACTCCACGATGGCCAAGACCAAAGAGCTGTCAAAGGACACTAGAAACAAAATTGTAGACCTGCACCAGGCTGGGAAGACTTCATCTGCAATAGGTAAGCAGCTTGGTTTGAAGAAATCAACTATGGTAGCAATTATTAGGAAATGGAAGACATACAAGGCCACTGATAATCTCCTTCGATCTGGGGCTCCACGCAAGATCTCACCCCGTGAAGTCAAAATGATCACAGGAACGGTGAGCAAAAATCCCAGAACCACACGGGGGGACCTAGTGAATGACCTGCAGAGAGCTGGGACCAAAGTAACAAAGCCTACCATCAGTAACACACTACGCCGTCAGGGACTCAAATCCTGCAGTTCCAGACGTGCCCCCTGCTTAAGCCAGTACATGTCCAGGCCCGTCTGAAGTTTGCTAGAGAGCATTTGGATGATCCAGAAGAAGATTGGGAGAATGTCATATGGTCAGATGAAACCAAAATATAACTTTTTGGTAAAAACTCATCTCGTCGTGTTTGTGGAGGACAAAGAATGCTGAGTTGCATCCAAAGAACACCATACCTACTGTGAAGCATGGGGGTGGAAACATCATGCTTTGGGGCTGTTTTTCTGCAAAGGGACCAGGACGACTGATCCATGTAAAGGAAAGAATGAATGGAGCCATGTATTGTGAGATTTTGAGTGAAAACCTCCTTCCATCAGCAAGGGCATTGAAGATGAAACGTGGCTGGGTCTTTCAGCATGACAATGATCCCAAACACACCGCCCGGGCAACGAATGAGTGGCTTCGTAAGAAGCAATTCAAGGCCCTGGAGTGGCCTAGCCAGTCTTCAGATCTCAACCCCATAGAAAATCTTTGGAGGGAGTTGAAATTCCATGTTGCCCAGCAACAGCCCCAAAACATCACTGCTCTAGAGGAGATCTGCATGGAGGAATGGGCCAAAACACCAGCAACAGTGTGTGAAAACCTTGTGAAGACTTACAGAAAACATTTGACCTCTGTCATTGCCAACAAAGGGTATATAACAAAGTATTGTGAAACTTTTGTTATTGACCAAATACTTATTTTCCACCATAATTTGCAAATAAATTCATTAAAAATCCTAGAATGTGATTTTCTGGATTTTTTTAACCTCATTTTCTCCGTCATAGTTGAAGTGTACCTATGATGAAAATTACAGGCCTCTCTCATCTTTTTAAGTGGGAGAACTTGCACAATTGGTGGCTGACTAAATACTTTTTTGCCACACTGTAATACAAGACAGTAACAACATTGACCCCAAAGTGCAGATAACAACCAGTAGGCCTATAGGACAAAATAAGGTGCAACGTATTTGCAAGCAGTCTGGACACGGTCAAGTCCAGGGATAACATCATGGAGGTGATGAAGACACAAACAGTAGAACACCAAAGGGTGAAGCCTGGTCTGTGCTGATTGATTCATCAGGAGAGAAAATGCCCTGCTAGAAGATGACGAAGCATTACTGGAACTGTGTGCACAGCATGATGCAGCTGTGTCCAATTCCTGATTGATATCTGACATTAAACAACACATGCAACAAGCTAGCCAAGAACGCAACCAAACACATAATAATAACAAATGCATAAATATTAAAAAAGGTTTCAAAACAAATGTCTAGTTTTCCCTTTAAAATCCCTTAGGGAATGAATCCATCAGATCCTCCTCTCCACCCTCTCCGAGTTGGGCATCTCTGGCGCGGCCCACGCTTGGATTGCGTCCTACCTGACAGGTCGCTCCTACCAGGTGGCGTGGCGAGAATCTGTCTCCTCACCACGCGCTCTCACCACTGGTGTCCCCCAGGGCTCTGTTCTAGGCCCTCTCCTATTCTCGCTATACACCAAGTCACTTGGCTCTGTCATAACCTCACATGGTCTCTCCTATCATTGCTATGCAGACGACACACAATTAATCTTCTCCTTTCCCCCTTCTGATGACCAGGTGGCGAATCGCATCTCTGCATGTCTAGCAGACATATCAGTGTGGATGACGGATCACCATCTCAAGCTGAACTTCGGCAAGACGGAGCTGCTCTTCCTCCCGGGGAAGGACTGCCCGTTCCATGATCTCGCCATCACGGTTGACAACTCCATTGTGTCCTCCTCCCAGAGTGCTAAGAACCTTGGCGTGATCCTGGACAACACCCTGTCGTTCTCAACTAACATCAAGGCGGTGGCCCGTTCCTGTAGGTTCATGCTCTACAACATCCGCAGAGTACGACCTTGCCTCAAACAGGAAGCGGCACTTGTCATCTCCCGTCTGGATTACTGCAACTCGCTGTTGGCTGGGCTCCCTGCCTGTGCCATTAAACCCCTACAACTCATCCAGAACGCCGCAGCCCGTCTAGTGTTCAACCTTCCCAAGTTCTCTCACGTCACCCCGCTCCTCCGCTCTCTCCACTGGCTTCCAGTTGACGCTCGCATCCGCTACAAGACCATGGTGCTTGCCTACGGAGCTGTGAGGGGAACGGCACCTCAGTACCTCCAGGCTCTGATCAGGCCCTACACCCAAATAAGGGCACTGCGTTCATCCACCTCTGGCCTGCTCGTCTCCCTACCACTGAGGAAGTACAGTTCCCGCTCAGCCCAGTCAAAACTGTTCGCTGCTCTGGCTCCCCAATGGTGGAACAAACTCCCTCACGACGCCAGGACAGCGGAGTCAATCACCACCTTCCGGAGACACCTGAAACCCCACCTCTTTAAGGAATACTTAGGATAGGATAAAGTAATCCTTCTCACCCCCTCCCCCCTTAAAATATTTAGATGCACTATTGTAAAGTGGCTGTTCCACTGGATGTCATAAGGTGAATGCACCAATTTGTAAGTCGCTCTGGATAAGAGCGTCTGCTAAATGACTTAAATGTAAATGTAAATGAATGTAAAGCATGCATTCTTAGCAAAGGCATATGAACAGATTTGCCATCATAATTCATAAATAACTCTTCAAAATATAGGCCCCATCTACTAAGCATAAACATATTTTTTTTGTGAATATGGCCTAAAATATGAACGTGTAGGATTCCATCATATGTTGTTTTTATAATCCACGCAATTCTGTTAATAGTGTGTTTATACTGTAAACAATAGAATATAGGAGAAAACCACAGCATTAATTGTCATTGATCATTCCTGTGCAGTAGGCCTCAGCAGTTTTTTCAGTGTTCCACACGTTTACGAAACATGGCGCTGTAATCCGCCACACATTTTTTTCTACCGCCACAGTTTCTTCTTGTCATGCCAACCTGTATGACCACCCAAGGCCCAACCAATGCTGACAGACGAAACAAGCACCGTCATTCCCAAACGCCTTATGTTTATGTTTGAATTTACTGCTCCCTACGACTTTCCGTAGGGACCGCAGTGCGGAGTGGGCCACGCCTACATGCCGGTGTCGGATGAGAGAGACCATGATACAGGAATGAGAAAGCAAGTATGAGGAATGGGATGGGTCCTGTTGGGGCGGGCACGGTGGATGATTTAAGATGCAGCAGCAATAGGAGTGTTATCACGCATGTACATAAAGCAACATAGTGTTCAAAATATGGAACTATTGGAGTGCGCACACCGGCCAATAAGAAGCCTAGCCTACACCCTCCTTTGTTGTTCCCGTAGGCAAAATGTGACACAGTGGAACAAAAGCTGTCTCAGTAAGTTCGAATGCAAAGTGTAGCGATGCTATGCAACACCAAAATATATATATATATATATTTATAGTTTAGGTGTGGGTAAAGGGCACAATATAGGCCCTGGCCCCTCTATAACAGTAGGCCTATGAATACATTTCCGACAACGAAACAACGGATGCACTAAACCAAAACATGACAAATGTATTGACGCAGGTGGTCTTATATCCTGGCCCTGATCCGCATCACATCCCCAAGAAAAGCAAAAACATGTCTCATTGACGCACAATAAGAATGCTGAATCATTCCCGAATCCGACAGCTTTTCCACGTGTGTGACTGATTTAAAGTAACACTGCAGAATATATTATGTTATGGAAAAGTAGGCTATACCTTTCCATAACATACTATATTCTGTCCTATAGAAATGGTGTATGGAGGAAGGTGAAGGGAGAAAGGGTGTTGAGGTGTGGACCGATGCCATCTGTTTGATTTGCGTTAACCACAGATTTGCACACTGGGATGGGCCGTGCGCGCAGCTTGCAATAACACATCACTTTAACAACAACACAATCATGTTCACGTCTTTTTCTGGTTGCCCGAGAGCATCATTGTCAATAATGCCTATGGAAGTGGATACATCCAAAATTAGATAGTGTCATGCGTAAAGTAGCCTAAGTTACAAAAGCATGGATCCAGACTTGGCGCGTGATGTAGGCCTAGGCTAGTTCTTCTCACAATATTCCAAATAAGATAAGAGTATAGTTGTAGCCTATGACAAAGCATGTTGTTGCTGACGCTACCATCATAGGCTAGCCTACCCCACATCCTCAGAATCGTAATAGGATCCCATCCCTCAATCTTCTTACCTTTTTCTATATCGGCAATGGCACACTTCAAGTGATCCTCCGTGACCATTTCCCCAATAACCACAAGCAGGTAAAATTTGTTGTCAACAAAACGGTGCGAGAGACTCGCGGACATCGGGGATGCCATAACGTTGCTCGAGCTGCTTAAAGTCTCAATATCTGCGGACTCCACAAGCGTCGCCATCCTCGCATTCACACCAGGCAGCACACACCCCTGTCCGGCTACGGAGTTGAGTGATCGTCACCAGACTTACAGTGCGCCGTGAAAGGAGTGGTCCTGCTTTTATACCCCTAGACAATGTGTCATGATTTGCAACTGGGGGAGGAGAGGGACGCGATAAATTGGTGCTCTGGTGCGCTCTTGCTCCCATCCACAGCGAATCAACTATGGGATCAATATCGTGCCAAATGTTTTCACAAATGTAAATCACTTACCATAAATGTAAATAACCAATCCACAAATGTAAATCACTTTCCGCAAATGTAAATCACCAGTCCACAAATGTAAATCACCAATCCACAAATGTAAATCACCAATCCACAAATGTAAATCGCTTTCCACAAATGCAATTCGCTATCCACAAACAAAGACCTTTTTAGTTGTATTAGTAAAACGATATATTGCATTAGATTTGTTTTACAACTGCATATATGCCGTTCATTCCCAAGTGCCTTAAGTCAAATTACCTGTTGTATTTGGCGCACGTGACAAATAACATTTGATTTTGATTTGATTTGATAATATCACGGCATTCCCTTAATTACATTATCCAGCTCCCCTCATTGTGAATCCCCAGTTTTTGATATGATAAGATACATCACAATAAACAGATGTGTGCATATTAATTAGAACAAAGCCTATCTTGACTGTCTGACAATTATGTAAAAAGAGAAGACGCTTTTGACATGAAAGGAGTGTTCAAAAGATAAGGACATGAAAGCCAGACAGCTACACTCTTAGGAAAAAAAGGTGCGTATAACCAACCATACAGGGTTATTCGTTTTGTCCTCATAGGGGGAACCCTTTTTGGTGCTAGGTAAAATCCTTTGCAGAGGGTTCAATCTAGACCCCTCTATTTAGGGTTCTTAGAGTATATGGTTTTACCTATAACCCACTATGAAGGGTTATGCCTAAAACCCTTTATGAAGGTTTCTACCAAGAAACATTTGATCATCTGAAGGTTCTTCATGGAACCCCTATGAAGGTGCGGTACCGAGAACCATTTTATCTTTGGAGGGTTCTTCCTAGAACCCTCAATGAACAATTTCACCAGCCTTATTGGTTTTAATTTTTTTATTATTTATGACATTACATTACATTTACATCCATCGTAAGGCCTTTCTTTGAGGACCTGGTTATAACCTAACACTGCGGTGTTAGGAATCTCCTGATTTAAAAGCCACATTAAGGCCAGCAAACCACATTGTATTGGCTGGCAAAGTGACGTGTACGCCCTATTTTAATACAACCGGAATTAGGATGTCCAACAAGTAGCATTGTTAATCACCACACAACCTGCATTAAAAAAATGACTGAGTAAAGAAGATGAAATGCTGAGACTACCTCAATCATCTAAACTGGAACAACCATCACAGTAACGGGTGCATTAAATCCAACATATTAGAATAGTTTAGAAAACGACGTTATTTATTTTGTGGTATCAAATGTAACGTCACTAATTCCAATAGGAATTACACATCACTTTGCAAATCAGCATAACGTGACTTGCAAAATTATAATAAATTGCCCAAGCATCCCAGAAATCCTAGTTGGAAGGTTCCCGGAGATCCTTCAACCAGGATGTTTTGAAAATCTGGGAATTTGGGGAAAATGAACAGAATTCTGCAACCCAACTCGCAGACCCGATGTGGCATGTAAAACCATTAGTTTTAGGCAACTCTATTGGGGTGAAGCTAGGCATCAAATTAAGGCCTTATGAGATATGTAATGTATCGTCAAAAATAATTTAATTATAATGATAACATGCATCTAGGTACTCACTTGGTGAAGGCCACATGGCTGAAACTAAACAAATTTGACAACCATGTCTCTGTCACTAACAAATACAGCAATGGGTGGTAACGAAAACTGTTGTTTTTAGAAGTGGGGGAACTTATAGAAATATATATATATTCCTTATATGCAGTCGGATAAACACTCCAAACAGCCTACCCGACCGCTCGGAAGCGTCCGCATGGTCCTAAAGCTATCAAGTTGTTCGTAATAATGATGGTCGGACCAAGGCGCAGTGTATGTTGAGTTCCACATATTTTAATGATAGTGAAACTTTAAGCAAATACAAAACAAAATAAAGAATAAAGGAACCGTGACGACAATGCAGTGCTAACCAGCAACTTAAAATAAACAATATCCCATAACCCACAGGTGGAAAAAATGCAACTTCAGTATGAACCCCAATTAGAGACAACGATTACCAGCTGCCTCTAATTGGGAATCATACACAAACACCAACATAGAAAAATAAACCTAGAACCCCACATAGTAATAATAAACTAGACTAAACACCCCTAGTCACGCCCTGACCTACTCTACCATAGAAAATACAGGCTTTCCATGGTCAGGACTTGACAAAAGCACACCGTTGCCTCGTTTCCTATCACTTTCCAATACTAAAACTGGGGGGGACAAAAAATGCAATTTCAGTGAAAGTTGTGCTCCTGGTGGTAACTACAATTCACTCGAAAAAGACAAAGCACACAGTATATATTGGAGGCGTGGCTTAGTGGGGGCATAATTTGTTTTGTTTTTACAGCTGATACATCTCAAATTTGAACCCACTGTGACACTATCAGTTTGAGTAATGACTACAAAATCACTTTAAATAAATGTACCCAGATATATTAAGTGCGATTAGATAGGTCTCGCTTGGTGAAGGTCACAGAACTGACAAAGTATGAATTCAACAATCATGTCTGTCACTAACAAATACAGTCATGGGTGGTAACTCCACAATTCACTCGAAAAGGCAAGGCACATTGGGAAATTATTGCGTGCGTGGCTTAGTGGGGTCATTAAACTTACATATACCTTACTCTAAAAAACATTTGTATTACTCATATTAAGGTAGTACTGCTCACTTCAGCTTTATACGTTTCTTAACAGATATTTTGGGGGAATCACTAGCCAGAACTTATTTGGTTTTACAGTGAATTAAGGAGATGTTAAGGAGATGAGATCTGTCAGGTTGGTCACCTCCTTTCAAAGTGTTTTGCATTATGGGGATAAAAATGGTCCAACTTGCGCCTACATGTCGAGTGCATGAACTTTATCAAAAAAATCATGTGTTCAAAGTTATTGAAGTTTTGGCTGCAGTCAACTGCATGTTCCTGCAGTTGCTCTTCTCCAAGTTCATCCTGCAGCCATCACCTGTATTGTGGGAGAATCTATTGTCGTCAAATCATTAGGGTATTTTTGATTGACCCACACAAACGTGACCGAAGACGTGTTTGAAACAGGAACCAACGATGCCGCAATTCATGTATACAGTGGATATGTACAAATTAATGTGGTATTTGAGGCTCTCTTTCACCAATTGATTGAACAATGTACACACACACACACACACACACACACACACACACACACACACACACACACACACACACACACACACACACACACACACACACACACACACACACACACACACACACACACACACACACACACACACACACACACACACACACACACAGACACAAAGTGTCCACATTAAGAACACATACTCTATCCATGACATAAACCCTATTCGGACAAGATTAGTTTTAATGGAGGAGGTGGGGTAATCTATTTAAGGCGCATGAGCACAAAACACCACATCTGTAATTTTCCTCCTGTCCGAATCCGCCATGTCAGTAATTTCTACATGGCAGGAGAGTAACAATTCCAGCCAGAGTGACCTACTGTTTTTTAGGGTAAAGTAGTCCCGTGTGAATTGACATTCCTTTGTTTTGAGGGAAATGTCTGAGTTTGGCAGGTGTTGCTCGCGATTTGAGCAAGAAAGCAAATAACTGATTCAGATAAATTGAACAAAGTGCTGCACATAGCCTATATACAGTATGAAGGGCCTACTTGTATCAACTTTCACAGTGAATGCTTTGTCTGTATGTTTTTGCGAATTAATTCACTTCAAATGCATCATAAAAAAAATATTGTGCCTATTTAATGCAACCCTTGCTGTCAATAGATCGCGAAGCCGCATAAACGTTTGGAAATGTCAAGTTCACTTTCTCATCCATAGCCTAAAAACACATACAGTATCAAGTTCAAGTGTGCCATTTGGCTGCCATCTGAAGGCTAGGGGGAATTTAAGATATCTTATCCTAATGATTATGATCACACTTCCTTTATTCATGCAAGCGTTTATCTGAACACAGCATATACTGTGCCTTCGGAAAGTATTCAGAACCCTTGAATTCTTCCACATTTTGTTAGGTTCAGCCTTATTCTAAAATGTATTAAATAGTTTTCCCCGCCTCCTCAACCTACACAATACCCCATAATGACAAAGCAAAAACAGTTTTTAGACATTTTTACTAATTTATAAAAATGTAAAACTGAAACATCACATTTACACAAGTATTCAGACCCTTTACTCAGTACTTTGTTCAAGCACCTTTGGCAGCGATTACAGCCTTGAGTCTTCTTGGGTATGACCCTAAAGGCCTGGCACACCAGTGTTTTGCGAGTTGCTCCCATTCTTCTCTGCAGATCCTCGCAAGATCTGTCAGGTTGGACAGGGAGCATTGCTTAACACAGCAATTTTCATGTCTCTCCAGAGATGTTCGATCGGGTTCAAGTCCGGGCTCTGGCTGGGCCACTCAAGGACATTCTGAGACTTGTCCTGAAGCCACTCCTGTGTTGTCTTGGCTGTATGCTTAGGGACGATGTCCTGTTGGAAGGTAAACCTTCGCCACAGTCAGAGGGCCTGAGAGCTATGGAGCAGGTTTTCATCAAGGATCTCTCTGTACTTTGCTCCATTCATCTTTGCCTCAATCCTGACTAGTCTCCCAGTACCTGCCGCTGAAAAACATTCCCACATCATGATGCTGCCACCTCCATGCTTCACTGTGGGGATGGTTCAAGGTTTCCTCCAGACATGATGCTTGGAACTCAGGCCAAAGAGTTTCATCAGACCAGATAATCTTGTTTCTCATGGTCTGAGAGTCCTTTAGGTGCCTAATGGCAAACTGGCTGTCGTGTACCTTTTACTGAGGAGTGGCTTCCGTTGGGCCCCTCTACAACAAAGGCCTGATTGGTCAAGTGCTGCAGAGATGGTTGCCCTCTGGAAGGTTCTCCCATCTCCACAGAGGAACTGTAGCGCTCTGCCAGAGTGACCATCAGGTTTTGGGTCACTTTCCTGACCAAGACCCTTCTCCCCGATTGCTCAGTTTGGCCAGGCGGCCAGCTCTAGGAAGAGTCTTGGTGGTTCCAAACTTCTTACATTTAAAAATGATGGAGGCCACTGTGTTCTTGGGGACCTTCAGTGCAGCAGACATTTTTTGTTACCCTTCCCCGGATCTGTGCCCCGACACAATCCTGTCTCAGCGCTCTATGGACAATTCCTTCGACCTCGTTGCTTGGTTTTTAATCTGACATCACCTGTCAACTGTGTATCTTTCCAAATCTTGTCCAATCAATTTATTTTTACCACAGGTGGACTCCAATCAAGTTGTAGAAACATCTCAAGGATGATCAATGGAAACAGGATGCACCTGAGCTCAATTTAGAGTCTCATAGCAAAGGGTCTGTATACTTATGTAAATAAGGTATTTCTGTTTTCTTTTTTAATACATTTGAAAACATTTCTAAAAACTGTTTTTGCTTTGTCGTTATGGGGTATTTCGTGTAGATTGCTGAGGAATTATTTAAATTTGATCCATTTTAGAATAAGGCTGTAACGTAACAAAATGTGGAAAAAAAAGTTCTTTCGAGGGCACTGTAGGTGATATTGCATAGGGCCATATTGTTTTGTTTTGGCGAGTTTAGTATGTAAACATTAACCAAGGTAAGCACACAAAGTGTGTTTGTTGTTTGCTGTCATTTGATGGCTTGCTAAAATATCAGTCAGTTTTAATTATTTCACTTTGTTTCATGATCGATATCATGTAAGTAAATCTCAATTTATTTCCTTCATATGGCTTGATTAGCCTTCAGAGTTTTATTTATTCATTTAAAGTTTGAGAGTTCAATTGAAGATGTAAATTATTAACACAAGATATGTTATTACACAATATATCCATTACTTTTCTTTTATATGGTCGTTACTGTTCGTCAAGATAATTCTAAAGCGCTTATGTTACTTTTATATTATTCAGGGTCCCTGTTTATTCCAGACAACTCTTTTTCTCAGATACTCTTCTCCTTCAACACTTCTCTTTCCTTTTTATCCCTGAACAAGATACATATTCCTCAGGTGTTGACTTAAAATGTTGGACTTCACAATAGGGTGACAAGATCATGGCTCATCTCATGCTGCTGGTGTGGCAATCACTTTCAGACATTTTCCAAGTACAGTTTTAGAAAGCACATGTGATGATGAGGGTCTCTGGATAACTACTGTTTTCAAATATAATGGGTCACGTTACATATTGGTAACTATTTAAGGTTTTAACATACAATCTTCTTCTATCATCTATTAGCAAACTCTTAACTGAGTTGAAAAAAACGACTACTCAACAGAAAATATTATTGTTGGAGGTGATTATAATGGTTGCCCCTGATGAACTGATGGATAGGTATCCCACCAGGCATTCAGCCCATTGTTTTAATGACTCAATTCTTCATTTCCGCTCCAATTTTCAACTTTCCGATATTTAGCGCTCTCAGAATCGAACTTTTAAAACTATTTTATTGGTTGAACTCTTACAACTAGCGACAGAAGATTCAACTCTAGAATTGATTATTGTTTGGTATCGTCCAATCTTCTGAATCTTGTCAGTGAATGTAGTATTTCCTTAGCTCCTCTGACAGACCATTGTCCATTCTTTTTGTTTTGATGATGACAATAGTTTTTCTAAAGGACACTGGAAATGTAACTATTTTCTTTTCAATAATTATCATTTTTGTTTACAGTCTAAAGATTTATCAGAGAGACCTGTCTCGATTCTGCTCTTTCTGATACCAACAAATGGGAAATTATTCAATTCAGAATTCGATGTCTTGCCATCACTACGGATGAAATGCTACCTCAAAAAATAATTATATTTTTGTTGATGTTAACAGGCTAAGCAGTAAACTTGATTTAAATGACGATGAAAAAAGCTGAGCTTGCTAAATGGCAACATGAAATGGATGACATATACAACGATAAGGTACAGCGTGCCTTCATCCACTCAAGGCCAAATGGATTGAGAAAGGTGAGAAATTACATATTATTTCTTTAATTTGGAGAAAAGTAGGCAGACTAGGTAAAGCATTTCATCCATGTATGTTAATGTATTATATCTGAAGATCTTGAAGTGATTATTAATAAGTAAATACACTCTTTCTACAGCCAAAACTACAACATCAAAAGGCTGGATAATAAAACAATATTTCTGTTATCCAAACATTGGGAATGATCCGTGGGTATTTAAAGAATAGACAAGTCCAACAGTTGTTGTTTTGTGATATCATGAAGGACGGTATAACTAAATAACTGTACCTCTACAAATATATACAGCCCAGTTATCAGATTCACATCTAAATGTTGAGGAACTTATATGATTAAATATGAAACTATTTGTGAGAAGATGTGATGTTAGCCTTTTAAATGGGAGAATAGTTGTTCATATAAAGTCTTACCCAGTCAGTGACCACACCCACGTGAGCACAGACATTATGTCAGCGTCATGGAACGCCCCATTTTCCAGAGTGCATAAAACCCCTCGTGAAGAATTAACATACCAGACCAAGCAGGCGGATGCGGTTGAACTGGACGTCACGAATGGTTAGATTTTATGAGATGAGAAAAACGTGGAGCGTGGCTGCACGTTGAAATGGTAGGCATTGAAATCTCTAGAGACCAGTACATTGCCGGATTGCTACAGGCGTGTAAAAAGGATCTAGCTCTACATTAGACCAGCGTGACTGACAGCGTGAGCTGAAAAGTACGAAATGCTTAGAAACTCTGAAAGAAGAAGAAGAAGAAGAGGACTGGAGCTGTTTAGTCTAGTAAATTTGACAAGAACCACCGGGTGGTAATTTGAAAGATCCATTCGAACGAACACTTCCTCTGGAAGATCCGGTCTAACAGACACCCAGAGACAGAGACGCTACAGCTACAAAGGACATGCTGACCTCAGGCGGACAACCAGAGACTTTCTGTTGAATTACTTCCCGTAGATGGATTGAGTGTTATCAACAGAGAGACAGCAAAGACATGCACACGTAAATATGTACATTGCAATTCTTTCAAATGAGCGCCTGTTCATGAGCAAAGTATTCACATTTCCATGAGCATACTTATCAGCTGTATGTACGATCGTGGAATTCCGTTGTCTCTCTCTTTCCCTCTCTTTTGAATCCGCCATTTTGTGTAACAAGCCGTCATATCGGTTTAGTCCACCAGAGACCTTTCATTGCATTGTGTTTGTAACCAATAACTATACCGTGTTTATGTATTTCTGTATGATTATTTAGTTAGTTAGTAAATAAATATTTAGGCCAATTTGTATATCGTTGATTCATCATTTATGCTAGGGAATTTTGCGACATTCAGAATGAGACTGATAAGGTAAATAATAATGAATTAATTGACTGACTGATGTAAGAGATATTTATATCTTTAGAGTTTCGTCAGGAGATAGTAACTCGTTAAATAACTTTTTCCTTGGTGACAGATTCCCAGATTACTACTTAATGAATTGTTATATGATTAATTTATTTGCATAATAATTGAACGAGGTATGTAATTAATTTATAAAATAACAGTCAAACACATGAATGATAGATACTACATGGCAGTTCTTATTCCCAAAACCAAAGAAGGACTCTCTTTTACTCAATTGGAGACCAATCACGTTGTTGGCAACTATAAGTCATAAGCCAATGTCTATGCTAATAGGCTGAAAAAAGTTTACAGTGAGTTCATAGAAAAAGATGGGGTTATATATTGTTTTTAGATTTTGTAAAAATGATTGACACTTTAGAGCACAACTCTACTTTTGAACTCTCTCTACTTTTGGGTGCGGGGAGAATTTCTGTAAAGTGATAAGGATGATGTATAGTGATACTAGCAGTTTGGTGGCTATGAGTAAAAGAACATACCCTCGTTTCTCTATTACTAGAGGAATTAGACATGGTTGTCCAATCTCCCACCCATATTTTATTTATTTTAGCCACAGATTTATTAATCATATTTGTTAACACATATGAGAATTTAAAAGGCATCTGTATTTTTGGTCAAGATATACAGTGATGCAAAAAAGTATTTAGTCAGCCACCAATTGTGCAAGTTCTCCCACTTAAAAAGATGAGAGAGACCTGTAATGTTCATCATAGGTACACTTCAACTATGACAGACAAAATGAGAAAAAAAATCCAGAAAATCACATTGTAGGATTTTTAATGAATTTATTTGCAAATTATGGTGGAAAATAAGTATTTGGTCACCTACAAACAAGCAAGATTTCTGGCTCTCACAGACCTGTAACTTCTTCTTCTCAGACTGCAAAAGTATGATGTGAAGATGATCTATACTCCGGGAAAGTTCACGTTCGCCGCCAACACTCTTTCCCGAGCAGTCGAAAAGAAGGAGAGCTTCGACACACAGAAAAACACTGAGATTCAGGCCTACGCCGCCATGATCGTAGCATCACTTCCTGTGTCTTCTGAGAGAATGGATCAGATCAAAAGAGAGACCGCAGCTGACCAAACAATAACAGAGTTGAAAGAAACAACACTGATAGGATGGCCTGCACAGAAAAACAACTGTCCAAGGAGAATACAGGATTACTGGATGTGCAGAGCAGAGCTCACCGTTGTGGATGACATAGTGTTCAAAGGCAACAAGATTGTCATTCCCATGACACCACGCAAAGATATGCTACAGAAAATACACGAGGGCCACTTGGGTGAGGAAAAATGCAAACAACGAGCACAAGAAGTATTGTACTGGCCAAGAATGAACAAGGAAATCAGCCAGACCACTGCTTCATGTGAACTGTGTTTGACCTACAGGCCAAAGCAGCAAGGACAGCCACTAATGCTTCATTCAGTACCCAACTACAAAGTTGGAGTTGACTTTTTTGACAGCAATGGCAAAAGTCACATTGTTGTTACCGACTACTACTCAAACTACCCTGAAGTAGCAACACTGCCAACTTCCTCCAGCAAAGCTGTAATCACCTACCTGAAATCAGTCTTTGCAAGACATGGGGCTGCGTCTGAACTGGACTCGGACAATGGCCCGCAGTTCTCAAGTTCCGAATTCCGATAGTTCGCTAATGACTGGGGATTCTGACACAACACCTCCAGCCCCAACTTCCCAAGGTCCAACGGCTTAGCAGAGAGTTCAGTCAAAATTGTCAAAAGTCTGATGAAAAAGGCACACAATGGAAATGAGGATTTCACAACAAACAAAAAAATCTGATGATCTACAGCAGCGCACCGCTGCAGAACGGACTTTCACCTGCACAAAATTGATGGGACGTCGCATTAGAACCAACCTACCCGTCCATGAGGACTGGCTAACACCCAGAGGTGCTCACAAAGTCAACCTCACGAAGGAAGACCAGAAAGACAAACAAAAACAGCGACACGACAAAAGTGCAAGACACTTGCCTGAACTGAAACCTGGAGATCATGTATGACTCAGAGACATCACTATAGGAACCTGGATGCAGCAAGGGTGTGTGCAGAGAGAAGTTGCATCGCGATCCTATGAGTACCAAACAGAGCATGGATCACAACTGAGACAAAACAGAGTGGATCTAAGGCTTCAGCCATTCACGCAAGGGACTGAGGATCATCAGGAGGATACTGCTGAAGTGTAAAATGCCTTTAGAAATGTACAATTCAGTCAGAACAGCAGAACGACCAAAAAGGACTGTCAGAGCCCCTAAAAGGCGTATTGAGAATTGCTAAAAATAATAAAAAATAGAATTAAGGTACACCTAGACTGAATGTTTTGGTCTTTGGTCTTTATACATTTTTGAATGATTATTTAAAAAAATGGGCAAATGGGATCATACATTTAGAGAAGTTATACACATGAAAATTTAAATGAGGTCATTTACTCTGATCTACAACATCAAAAGGCTGGATAATAAAACAATATTTCTGTTATCCAAACATTGGGAATGATCCGTGGGTATTTAAAGAATAGACAAGTCCAACAGTTGTTGTTTTGTGATATCATGAAGGACGGTATAACTAAATAACTGTACCTCTACAAATATATACAGCCCAGTTATCAGATTCACATCTAAATGTTGAGGAACTTATATGATTAAATATGAAACTATTTGTGAGAAGATGTGATGTTAGCCTTTTAAATGGGAGAATAGTTGTTCATATAAAGTCTTACCCAGTCAGTGACCACACCCACGTGAGCACAGACATTATGTCGGCGTCATGGAACGCCCCATTTTCCAGAGTGCATAAAACCCCTCGTGAAGAATTAACATACCAGACCAAGCAGGCGGATGCGGTTGAACTGGACGTCACGAATGGTTAGATTTTATGAGATGAGAAAAACGTGGAGCGTGGCTGCACGTTGAAATGGTAGGCATTGAAATCTCTAGAGACCAGTACATTGCCGGATTGCTACAGGCGTGTAAAAGGATCTAGCTCTACATTAGACCAGCGTGACTGACAGCGTGAGCTGAAAAGTACGAAATGCTTAGAAACTCTGAAAGAAGAAGAAGAAGAAGAGGACTGGAGCTGTTTAGTCTAGTAAATTTGACAAGAACCACCGGGTGGTAATTTGAAAGATCCATTCGAACGAACACTTCCTCTGGAAGATCCGGTCTAACAGACACCCAGAGACAGAGACGCTACAGCTACAAAGGACATGCTGACCTCAGGCGGACAACCAGAGACTTTCTGTTGAATTACTTCCCGTAGATGGATTGAGTGTTATCAACAGAGAGACAGCAAAGACATGCACACGTAAATATGTACATTGCAATTCTTTCAAATGAGCGCCTGTTCATGAGCAAAGTATTCACATTTCCATGAGCATACTTATCAGCTGTATGTACGATCGTGGAATTCCGTTGTCTCTCTCTTTCCCTCTCTTTTGAATCCGCCATTTTGTGTAACAAGCCGTCATATCGGTTTAGTCCACCAGAGACCTTTCATTGCATTGTGTTTGTAACCAATAACTATACCGTGTTTATGTATTTCTGTATGATTATTTAGTTAGTTAGTAAATAAATATTTAGGCCAATTTGTATATCGTTGATTCATCATTTATGCTAGGGAATTTTGCGACATTCAGAATGAGACTGATAAGGTAAATAATAATGAATTAATTGACTGACTGATGTAAGAGATATTTATATCTTTAGAGTTTCGTCAGGAGATAGTAACTCGTTAGTAACGCGGTAGATTTCACCAGTGTCCATGACGAATGACATATTTGACCTCAAGAGGCGGGGTGCTGTTTCTATGGTTCCTTGGTCAGGTGGTGGCCATCTGTCCTGCCTTAGCGTTGTGCCAGAGATTAAGACCTCATCACCATGGCGCCACACACAACAGGACGATTAGAGAGAGAGAAGGGGTTTGTGGGTAGTAGTTATCTCTAAGTGCCGGTGATGGAGAGGAGGTCTCGACAGTATCCTGCTGTGATTAATGTTGATGAGGATATGGGTCTGTTACAGGTCAAGAGTTCAGGCAGAAACAGTAGGCCAACAGTAAGTAGACTTATATGTTATTCTACTTTCAGTTATTATGATGTCGAGATATTAAAACACAATGTAAGGCTGTCTAATGCTTGTACAGTAAGGACCTCTCAGATCTGTAGTCTAATTCACGTTGGTTGCTGAGCTCCTGTCCTGTTGCTGTGGTTCATTAAGTACAGTGCATTCAGAAAGTAGTCAGACCCCCTTCACTTTTTCCAATTTTTTCCAGATTTCGATTCATTATCAATGTGTCCATGGCTCAGTCTTCAACAATGGCAGGCATTTGATACTGGCAGTTAAACAGGTCAAAGGTAGGAACATCAGTAGTTATAGACTAACAAGTGATGAAGATGAATGCACTAACTGTAAGTTGCTCTGAACAAGAGCAACTGCTAAATTACTAAAATGTCAATGTAACTGTAAAGTGAAAATGACATAAAATATTTTACTCACATGGTAAGTAACTCCTGTTTCCCATGTCCCGAGGGAATGTGTCTGTTTGCGTCTTGTCTGTGTCTTCCCCCACATACAATTATGTTTATTACATACACTACATGATCAAAAGTATGAGGACAGCTCGTCGAACATCTCATTCCAAAATCATGGCCATTAATATGGATTTGGTACCCCTTTTGCTGCTATAACAGCCTCCACTCTAATGGGAAGGCCTTCAACTGGAAGTTGGAAAATTGCTGCGGGATCTTGCTTCCATTCAGCCACAAGAGCATTAGTGAGGTCAGGCACTGATGTTGGGCAGTTAGGCCTGGCTCGCAGCGGGCGTTCCAATTTATTCCAAAGGTGTTTGATGGGGTTGAGGTTAGGCCAGTCAAGTTCTTCCACACCAATTTCGACAAACCATTTCTGTATGAACCTCACTATGTGCACAGGGGTATTGTCATGCTGAAACAGGAAAGGGCCTTCCCCAAACTGTTGCATCAAAGTTGGAAGCAGAATCGTCTAGAATGTTATTGTACGCTATAGCGTTAAGATTCCGCTTCACTGGAACTGAGGGGCCTAATCCGAACCATGAAAAACGGCCCCAGACCATTATTCTTCCTCCACCAAATGTAGGCTTGTGTGTGGCTGCTCTGCCATAAAAATAAAAATAACATTTTCTGAAGCTTCCGACGAACATTGTGCTGACGTTGCTTCCAGAGGCAGTTTGGAACTCATTAGTGAGTGATGCAACAGACGATTTACACACACTACATGCTTCAGCACTCGGCGGTACCATTCTGTGAGCTTGTGTAGCCTACCACTTCGCAGCTGAGCCGTTGTTGCTCCAATACGTTCCATATAAATCCATATCAACAGTAAATAAAATCCAAATCAAATAATTTCCCATTACATTGTCAGACCTCTTTTATCAAGGCATGAGTCACACGCACCCCGCTATGCCTGCCCTTTAATATGTGTGTGTGTGTGTGCGTGCGTGTGTGTGTGTGCTGAAGGCAACCCCTCAGTGTTAGTCCACCCTCCTGCTGAACTCAGTGTTGTGTCTGCACATCTTACTGTGCTGGGAACATGTCTTTTACATGTCTTTTACTTTGCTATATTCCTAAAGAAAATATTGTACGTTGTACTCCATACATTTTCCCTGACACCCAAAAGTACTCGTTACATTTTGAATGCTTAGCATGACAGGAAAATGGTCCAATTCACACACAAAATAACGTGTTCATCCCTACTGCCTCTGATTTGGTGGACCCATTAAACACAAATTCATCTTTTGTAAATTACGTTGAAGTGTGCCACCATCTTTACATTTTAAAAACAAGAAAATAGTACCACCTGCTTTGCTTAATAATAAGCATTTAGGAAGTATTCATACTTTTACTTTTGATACTTAAGTATATTTTAAGTATATATTTTCCACCACTGCTGACTGTGCTCTGGGCAGAGACTGTCCTCGTCTGACTGACTGACTGGTTGGAAGGCTGGGCTATGAGCTGCTCTAGTTATTTTACCTCAGCTGACACTGACTCTGGAAAAAAATTGAGCACAGCTACTCTACATCTGATTCAGAGGGAGTGGGTTAAATGCAGAAGACACATTTCGGTTGAATGCATTCTGTTGTGCAACTGACTAGGTATCCTCTTTCCCTTCCCTTCCTCCGAACTACAACATCTATGGCTTTTTTCTTGTTCTCTTACTCTTATAAGACACGTTTTTGAATATCTGAGAACACGCCGGTTGTCATTCCTATTGATGATGGATGCTTCAACCAGTGGTGGAAAAAGTACTCAAATGTCATACTACTTGAGTAAAAGTCTGAAAGTATTTTGTTTTAAATATACTAAAAGTAAATGGAATTGCTCAAATATACTTAAGTATCAAAAGTAAAAGTAAAAGTATTCATAATTTCAAATTGCTTATATTATGCAAACCAGACGGCACAATTGTTTATTTTTTATTTACGCATATCCAGGGCACACTTCAACACTCAGACATTAATTTACAAATGAAGCATTTGTTAGTGTGTCCGCCAGATCAGAGGCAGTAGGGATGACCAGGGATGTTCTTTTGATAAGTATGTGAAATTGACCATTTTCCTGTCAAAATGTAACTTTTGGTACTTTTGGGTGTCAGGGAAAATGTATGGAGTAAAAAATGGAGTAAAAAAAATACATTATTTTCTTTAGGAATGTAGTGAGGTAAAAGTAAAAAGTTGTCAAAAATATAAATAGTAAAGTAATGTTCAGATACTCGCAAAAACTACTTAAGGATCCATAAAATATTCCCTGTCTGTCCATGTCAGACCAGGATTGAGCGGTCATTATTAGTACATAGGACAGGCCAGTGATGTTGAGGAGGGGAAACTTGGCAGGGGCAGCATGGCATGGCAGTCTCTCTTTCTTTCACTGCAAAGTCAATAGCATCTTTAGACACACCACTGGAGCTCTTACTCTGCTTAAGTGATATTCAGCAGTGAGTGAGTGAGTGAGTGAGTGAGTGAGTGAGTGAGTGAGTGAGTGAGTGAGTGAGTGAGTGAGTGAGTGAGTGAGTGAGTGAGTGAGAGAGAGACAGGTGTGTTTGTGTGTGTGTATTTACTCACTACTGTAATTCGCTCTGGATAAGACTATCTGCTGAATTACTCAAATTACGATCACTGAGGTAAATAGAAAATGCGAGACCTCTTCTAATAAGCTAAGTAAGAGAATGGGTGTTTACACAGAGAGCGGTCTGGTTGAGGACCAGGTAGCTTTGCATCAAACTGAGTGATAGCATCATCTAGTGGTAATATGGTTCCATTTATTTTTGCACCATAAATACAGCCCATTTTTACACAACAAACACATAGCTCAGAGTGCAAATTGCGGGGGCCCAGGGGGTCTCAGACCTGCTGACTTTTTATTTTTATTTATTTCACCTTTATTTAACTAGGTAGGCAAGTTGAAAACAAGTTCTCATTTACAATTGCGACCTGGCCAAGATAAAGCAAAGCAGTTCGACAGATACAACGACACAGCGTTACACATGGAGTAAAACAAACATACAGTCAATAATACAGTAGAAACAAGTCTATATACTATGTGAGCAAATGAGGTGAGAGGGGAGGGAAAGGCAAAAAAAAGTCCATGGTGGCAAAATAAATAAATAAATACAATACAGTTGGGAAAGAGGTAGTTGTTTGGGCTAAATTATAGATTGGGCTATGTACAGGTGCAGTAATCTGTGAGCTGTTCTGACAGTTGGTGCTTAAAGCTAGTGAGGGAGATAAGTGTTTCCAGTTTCAGAGATTTTTGTAGTTCGTTCCAGTCATTGGCAGCAGAGAACTGGAAGGAGAGGCGGCCAAAGAAAGAATTGGTTTTGGGGGTGACTAGAGAGATATACCTGCTGGAGCGTGTGCTACAGGTGGGAGATGCTATGGTGACCAGCGAGCTGAGATAAGGGGGGACTTTACCTAGCAGGGTCTTGTAGATGACATGGAGCCAGTGGGTTTGGCGACAAGTATGAAGCGAGGGCCAGCCAACGAGAGCGTACAGGTCGCAATGGTGGGTAGTATATGGGGCTTTGGTGACAGACGGCATCCAATTTGTTGAGTAGGGTATTGGAGGCTATTTTGTAAATGACATCGCCAAAGTCGAGGATTGGTAGGATGGTCAGTTTTACAAGGGTATGTTTGGCAGCATGAGTGAAGGATGCTTTGTTGCGAAATAGGAAGCCAATTCTAGATTTAACTTTGGATTGGAGATGTTTGATATTGTCATGTTTTGTCTTATATTGTCTTGTCATTTTGCTTTCCCTTCTGTTCGTTTTCCCCCTGCTGGTCTTATTAGGTTCGTTCCGTTCCGTTCCTGCTCCCAGCTGTTCCTATTCCCCTAATCAATCATCTAATCTTTTCACACCTGTTCCGTATCTTGCCCTCTGATTAGAGTCCCTATTTCTCCCCTTGTCTTCCGTTTCTGTCCTGTCGGATCCTTGTATATTGTTCGCCGTGCTGTGTCTTGTTTCCCTCAGATGCTGCGTGTGAGCAGGTGTCTGAGTCTGCTACGGTCGGTGCCTTCCCGAGGCAACCTACAGTTTATGGTCGAGTCTCCAGTCTGTCCTCGTCTCTACGAGTGGAATTAGTTTTTTATGTTTTGTTTTCTGCTCTGATTTGTCTAGGAGTATTGCCTATTTCCTTTACTGGAATAAAGACTCTGTTTTCGCCAAGTCGCTTTTGGGTCCTCATTCACCTGCATAACAGATATGGGTCTGGAAGGAGAGTTTACAGTCTAACCAGACACCTAAGTATTTGTAGTTGTCCACGTATTCTAAGTCAGAGCCGTCCAGAGTAGTGATGTTGGACAGGTGGGTAGGTGCAGGTAGCGATCGGTTGAAGATGAATGAGACATGAGCAGTGGGAATTTTAGCACGGAAATCTTGGTGGGGCAAACTCAGCCAATTATTTTTAGATGTATACCTGCAAAGCTGCTACACAACGCTAAACAATATATGAATTGCTCTTTAACAGTGACAAACATTGCCCGCAGTCAGGCCTACATAAAGCTGACCCAAGAGCAGAGCTTTCCTTCCAGCACCATGATGTTAATTCTTACCACCGCTACACCTGGTTATCAGCGGAGCCTCATCTGGCAGCAAAACAGTTCATTCAGCCTCATTTACTGCCTTTTTAAAAACCATAGCTGATATGGCTGACTTGCTTAAAGAAATATGGTTTCTACTGACTCCTTGTGGATTTCTGCAAGTCGATAAGAACTGCATTCTCCTTCAATAATAACAAACGTCACCGTGAGTTTTGACTTTTGAAACACACGCAAACATTATCACATTTATGTTCAGTAAATTCATAATGTTTATTCTTAAATCAGTAACACTTAGCTCTAAGTATAAGCATGTATAGTATGCTAGCTAATATTTTGAAAGTGTGATGTTGACATGATCAGTCCAATCAAAGCTACGGTAGATATCCCGTGATTGGACATCATTTTATCTGTGGCCAATGGCCTTGAGCCTTCTTGGATGGACACTTCTAATGTAAATCCATGGCAGCACCCAATGGGGGGTTGAACTGCCCAGCTCGCCCTATAGAATCTGCGGTGACATAGTGTCCCCGTGAATAATAGAACACTGAGCCTATCATGGCACTTTAAGAGAAGATTACCAACGCCTACGGCTCTGTATTTTCGCTGGCTGCCCCTCCACCACAGAAAGCGCGGAGCTAGGCTAAAACACCTGCAATTTGGAGCTATCTGACTCAAGAAAAATACCATATTTGTATGCGGCTTTATTAAGTCAGGGATACTTTTGTTTGTACATTGTTTGCAAACTGATATGGTACACAAATGAATGCCGAAATTACATGCAAAACAGCTAAACAGGTGGGGCTCAAAACAGGCGGGGCTCTGAAAGACAGGTCGCCACTGGACATGAGTCCCCTCAAATGGATGGGGGGGTTCCCAAATAATGCTAATTCAATCATTCTGCTGCAGTGCATTCAGAAAGTATTCAGACCTCTTGACTTTTTCCACATTTTGTTATATCACAGTGTAACGGCTGATGGTGGAAGAAGGTGAGGACCAAAGTGCAACGTGTTCATGTTATTTTATTGACACTGAACACTAAATACAAAAATAACAAAGGGAATAACCAAAACAGTGCTGTCTGGTATCGACACAAAAACAGAACACAACTAACAACAAAAACCCAGTGGGAAAAAGCTACCTAAGTATGGTTCTCAATCAGAGACAACGATAGACAGCTGCCTCTGATTGAGATCCACACCCGGCCAAACAACAAAGAAATACAAAACATAGAAAATTAACATAGAATGCCCACCCTAGTCACACCCTGGCCTAAACAAAATAGAGAATAAAAGCCTCTCTATGGCCAGGGAGTGACACACAGCCTTATTCTAAAATGTACTTAAAAAAAATCTTCCTCAATCTACACACAATATGGCTTAAGGACAAAGCAAAAACACGTTACATTTTTTGGGGGCAAAAAAAGAAAAAGGAGCTATCAAATTTAAAGTAAGTATTCAGTATGAAGTATTCAGACCCTTTACTCAGTATTTTGTTGAAGCACCTTTGGCAGTGATTACAGCCTGTCCACATACTTTTGTATACAGTGCATTCAGAAAGTATTCGGACACAATTACTTTTTCCACATTTTGTTACGTTACAGCCTTATTCTAAACTGGATTCAAATATCGTTTCCCCTCATATATCTACATACAATAAACCATGAAGACAAAGCAAAAACAGCGTTTTAGATAATGTTGCTCATTGTAAAAAATGTAAACTGAAATATTACATTTACTTAAGTTGTCAGTCCCTTTACTCAGTACTTTGTTGAAGCACCTTTGGCAGTGATTACAGCCTTGAGTCATCTTGGTATGATGCTACAAGCTTGGCACACCTGTATTTAGAGCCTTTTCAATTATTCTCTGCAGATCCTCTCAAGCTCTGTCAGGTTGGATGGAGAGTGTCGCTGCACAGCTATTTTCTGGTCTCTCCAGAGATGTTCAATCAGTTCAAGTCTGGGCACTGGCTGGACCACTCAAGGACATTCAGAGACTTGTCCCGAAGCCACTCCTGCTTTGTCTTGGCTGTGTGCTTAGGGTCAATGTCCTGTTGGAAGGTTAACCTTCGCCCCAATCTGAGGTCCTGAGCGCTCTGGAGCAGGCTTTCATCAAGGATCCCTCTGTACTTTGCTCCATTCATCTTTCACTCGATCCTGACTAGTCTCCTCATCCCTGCCGCTGAAAAACATCCTCACAGCATGAAGCTGCCACCACCATGCTTCACCGTGGGAATGGTGCCAGATTTCCCCCAGATATGGCACTTGGCATTCAGGCCAAAGAGTTCAATCTTGGTTTCATCAGACCAGAGAATCTTGTTGATCATGGTCTGATAGGTTCCTTTGGCAAACTCCAAGTGGGCTGTCATGTGCCTTTTACTGAGGAGTGGCTTCCGACTGGCCACTCTACCATAAAGGCCTGATTGGTGGAGTGCTGAAGAGATTGATGTCCTTCTGGAAGGTTCTCCCATCTCCACAGAGGATCTCAAGAGCTCTGTCAGAGTGACCATCAGGTTTTTGGTCACCTCCTCAACCAAGGCCCTTCTCCCGCGATTTCTCAGGTTGGCTGGGCGGCCAGGTCTAGGAAGAGTCTTGGTTGCTGAAAAGTTCTTCAAATTAAAAATATTGGAGGCCACTGTGTTATTGGGGACCTTCAATGCTGCAGAAATGTTTTGGTACCATTCCTCAGATCTGTGCCTCAACACAATCCTGTCTTGGTGCTCTAAGGACTATTCCTTCGACCTCATGGCTTGGTTTTTGCTCTGAAATCAACTGTGGGACCTTATATTAACAGGTGTGTGCCTTTCCAAATCATGTCCAATCAATTGAAATTACCACAGGTGGACTCCAATCAAGATGCAGAAACATCTCAGGGATGATCAATGGAAACAGGATGCACCTGAGCTCAATTTCGAATCTCATAGCAAATACTTATGTAAATAAGGTATTTACGTATTTTATATATATATATATATATACACATTTGCAAAAATGGATAAAAACCTATTGTCACTTTGTCGTTATGGGGTGTTATGTGTAGATTGATGAGAATTTGTATTTGTTTAATGCATTTTAGAATAAGGCAGTAACTTAACAATATGTGTAAAAAGTCAAGGGGTCTGAATACTTTCCGAATGCACTGTATTGCTATTTCTACTGCTACAGTGTTAAATATTAAAATAAAAGCTTATTCCAAATTAAACGAACACCCCCAACTCTGTGTCATGGTTTAACCTCTACAGGATCGGTGTCCCCCCGCAGGATCGGTGTCCCCCCGCAGGACGGTTGTTGGCTAATGTGATTAGCATGAGGTTGTTAGTAACAAACAAAAAAATCCCTGAACAGACATCTGATATGGGCAGAAAGCTTAATTTTTTGTTAATCTAACTGCACTGTCCAATTTACAGTAGCTATTACAGTAAAATAATACCATACTATTGTTTGAGGAGAGTTCACAATTATGAACTTGAAAATGTATTAATAAACCAATTAGCCACATTTGGGCAGACTTGATACAACAGATATATATTTGAACAGATATGCAATGGTTCATTGGATCAGTCTAAAACGTTTCACATACACTGCTGCCATCTAGTGGCCAAAATCTAAATTTTGCCTGTGCTGGAATGACACATTATGGCCTTTCTCTTGCATTTCAAAGAGGATGGTACAAAAAAACAAATAATTATCTTTTACCAGATCTAATGTGTTATATTCCCCTACATTGATTTCACATTTCCACAAACTTCAAAGTGTTTCCTTTCAAATGGTATCAAGAATATGCATATCCTTGAAGGTCATGAGCTACAGGCTGTTAGATTTGGGTATGTCATTTTAGGCAATTTTTTAAAAAAAGTGTTGGATTAAGAGATTTAAGCAATGTTTTTCCCCATGTGGCTGCATTTATCATCCAAAGACAGTCTTATATCCCAACCCCTTTTCAGACGTCCCAAGTTTTCTTTCTACAATAAAGGTCCTTTTGTCTGCAAGACGCATAAAAAAAATCATGCCATAAGAGTTGACTCAATGACAATCGCCGAATGCCAACACATATTTTTATGTTTTGTAACATATGTTTCTTTCTATTCTTCAAACTGTGTGAGGGTTTCCACTAGTTACCTCACCAACAAAGTCAAAATTGCCTATATATCGCAAAAATGTATGAAGCTAAAATGAGCTTTTTGGTCTTTATTTAAGGTTAGGGTTAGGCATAAGGTTAGCAGGGGGTTAAGGTTAGGATTAGGTTTAAAATCACGTTTTAAGAAATCACATTTTAGAAGCAAAATTTTGGGCAGAGTTTCAGACTTTGTGGTGGTGGTAACTAGTGATGACCCAGCGTGAGTAAACCACTAGGAAAGTTTCCATTTGATCCGGGGAGGATCCAAAACACCAAGTCATTTAAGATTGTATTTTTCAAAATGTCACAGCGCGATGACAAAAGAGAAATCTTATGGCTACCTCCTCAGCTAGCAATGCTCAGGCATCATCCAACGTTGTTATACAGGAGGCAAATGCTTTGATTGACAACTGCCACAACTATACTGGCCTGACAGATTCTATGACACGTACGGTGTCAGACAAGGATTTTCCTTCTTTGCCTATAACTCCAAGCAAACCTCCAGCTTCCAAGAAACGCATGTTTGAACTTGGCCCTGATGCCACTGCCAATAATAATGTTATTGCCACTCTTTCCAGGCTCATCAATACAAGGTCCGATGCCATAGAGAAAATGGTCGGTGACAACGCAATGAAAATCGAGAGCTTAAAAATGTTTGATTTTGCATGCATGGAAATCAAGGATGTTATGTAGAAGGTTGCCCACATCGAAAAGCGTGTCTAAGAAGAGGAGGGAATCTGAGACTGTATGGAGTTCCTGAAGCAAATGGGGAGAACATGCGGCAAGAGACCATCAAAGTCTGCCAAGCTGTCCTACCTGAGCAGAAGGCTAAGCTAGCAGATGTTGTTGACACTGTACATAACCTCGGCACGAGAAGGCAGGGTGACTCCAAGCCGGGAGGTGTCATTCTCCAGTTCCCATCATGGATCTACAGGGAAGCCACTTGGAAAGCAGCAAAAAAATCAAACTTCCTACGTGACAACAATAGAAGACAGCTGAAGACCTCTCGAAAGCAGACAGAGAAAGAAGAGAAAAACCAAACAGAGAAAGATGAGAAAAGCCGTGGCCAGCTAATGGAAAAGCACAAAAAAGAGGGGAAAGCGGCTTACTTTTATAATAAGGTGTATTACCACAACTGACTGACCGACCTCAGTTCATCTTTCAATTACCCACATGGGTATAACCAATTTTTTATATTTATTTTACCTTTATTTAACCAGGCAAGTCAGTTAAGAACAAATTCTTATTTTCAATGACTGCCTAGGAGCAGTGGGTTAACTGCCTGTTCAGGGGCAGAATGACAGATTTGTACCATGTCAGCTCGGGGGTTTGAACTTGCAACCTTCCGGTTACTAGTCCAACACTCTAACCACTAGGCTACCCTGCCGCCCAATGAGGAGCTGGCACGCGTTCAGTGTCACAAATAGAACTGACTTCTATTTTAGCGCTTGATGCTCGTTGGCGTGCTTCTATAAACCGATGAGGAAATGGGAGAGGAAGGATTTTCACCGTGTTGACTTCTATTTTAGCGCTTGACGCTCTCACACGCCAACGAGCGTCAAGCGCTAAAATAGATGTCAGTTCTATTTGTGACGCTGAACGCGGTGAAAATCCTGCCTCTCCCATTTCCTCATCGGTTTATAGAAGCAGATACCCACGTGCCAGCTCCTCATTGGTTATACCCATGTGGGTGATTGAAAGATGAACTGAGGTCGGTCGGTCAGTTGTGGTAATACACCTTATTATAAAAGTTAAATGCCAATTGCCATATAAAGTCCAAAGAAGAAAAAGCCTGGAAGGAGGAGAGACGACTAGAAACGATTCGGTTGACCGTTTTATGTGTGACTGAATAATGACTGAATGTTTCTGTACAGCACTTTGAGATATCAGCTGATGTACGAAGGGCTATATAAATAAATTTGATTTGATTTGATTTGATTTGATTCTAATAAGCTAAGTAAGAGAATGGGTGTTTACACAGAGAGCGGTCTGGTTGAGGAACAAGTAGCTTTGCATCAAACTGAGTGATAGCATCATCTAGTGGTAATATGGTTCCATTTATTTTTGCACCATAAATACAGCCCATTTTTACACAACAAACACATAGCTCAGAGTGCAAATTGCGGGGGCCCAGGGGGTCTCAGACCTGCTGACTTTTTATTTTTATTTATTTCACCTTTATTTAACCAGGTAGGCAAGTTGAGAACAAGTTCTCATTTACAATTGCGACCTGGACAAGATAAAGCAAAGCATTTCTGTGGTCCTTCTGTAGCTCAGTTGGTAGAGCATGGCGCTTGTAACGCCAGGGTAGTGGGTTCGATCCCCGGGACCACCCATACGTAGAATGTATGCACACATGACTGTAAGTCGCTTTGGATAAAAGCGTCTGCTAAATGGCATATATATACAGTTCGACAGATACAATGACACAGAGTTACACATGGAGTAAAACAAACATACAGTCAATAATACAGTAGAAACGTCTATATACGATGTGAGCAAATGAGTTGAGAGGGGAGGGAAAGGCAAAAAAAGTCCATGGTGGAAAAGTAAATACAATATAGCAAGTAAAACACTGGAATGGTAGTTTTGCAATGGAAGAATCTGCAAAGGGAGCAAAATAAATAAATAAATAAAATACAGTTGGGAAAGAGGTAGTTGTTTGGGCTAAATTATAGATGGGCTATGTACAGGTGCAGTAATCTGTGAGCTGGTCTGACAGTTGGTGCTTAAAGCTAGTGAGGGAGATAAGTGTTTCCAGTTTCAGAGATTTTTGTAGTTCGTTCCAGTCATTGGCAGCAGAGAACTGGAAGGAGAGGCGGCCAAAGAAAGAATTGGTTTTGGGGGTGACTAGAGAGATATACCTGCTGGAGCGTGTGCTACAGGTGGGAGATGCTATGGTGAGCAGCGAGCTGAGATAAGGGGGGACTTTACCTAGCAGGGTCTTGTAGATGACATGGAGCCAGTGGGTTTGGCGACGAGTATGAAGCGAGGGCCAGCCAACGAGAGCGTACAGGTCGCAATGGTGGGTAGTATATGGGGCTTTGGTGACAGACGGCATCCAATTTGTTGAGTAGGGTATTGGAGGCTATTTTGTAAATGACATCGCCAAAGTCGAGGATTGGTAGGATGGTCAGTTTTACAAGGGTATGTTTGGCAGCATGAGTGAAGGATGCTTTGTTGCGAAATAGGAGGCCAATTCTAGATTTAACTTTGGATTGGAGATGTTTGATATGGGTCTGGAAGGAGAGTTTACAGTCTAACCAGACACCTAAGTATTTGTAGTTGTCCACGTATTCTAAGTCAGAGCCGTCCAGAGTAGTGATGTTGGACAGGTGGGTAGGTGCAGGTAGCGATCGGTTGAAGATGTTGAAGATGAATGAGACATGAGCAGTGGGAATTTTAGCACGTAAATCTTGGTGGGGCAAACTCAGCCAATTTTTTTTAGATGTATACCTGCAAAGCTGCTACACAACGCTAAACAATATATGAATTGCTCTTTAACAGTGACAAACATTGCCCGCAGTCAGGCCTACATAAAGCTGACCCAAGAGCAGAGCTTTCCTTCCAGCACCATGATGTTAATTCTTACCACCGCTACACCTGGTTATCAGCGGAGCCTCGTCTGGCAGCAAAACAGTTCATTCAGCCTCATTTACTGCCTTTTTAAAAACCATAGCTGATATGGCTGACTTGCTTAAAGAAATATGGTTTCTACTGACTCCTTGTGGATTTCTGCAAGTCGATAAGAACTGCATTCTCCTTCAATAATAACAAACGTCACCGTGAGTTTTGACTTTTGAAACACACGCAAACATTATCACATTTATGTTCAGTAAATTCATAATGTTTATTCTTAAATCAGTAACACTTAGCTCTAAGTATAAGCATGTATAGTATGCTAGCTAATATTTTGAAAGTGTGATGTTGACATGATCAGTCCAATCAAAGCTACGGTAGATATCCCGTGATTGGACATCATTTTATCTGTGGCCAATGGCCTTGAGCCTTCTTGGATGGACACTTCTAATGTAAATCCATGGCAGCACCCAATGGGGGGTTGAACTGCCCAGCTCGCCCTATAGAATCTGCGGTGACATAGTGTCCCCGTGAATAATAGAACACTGAGCCTATCATGGCACTTTAAGAGAAGATTACCAACGCCTACGGCTCTGTATTTTCGCTGGCTGCCCCTCCACCACAGAAAGCGCGGAGCTAGGCTAAAACACCTGCAATTTGGAGCTATCTGACTCAAGAAAAATACCATATTTGTATGCGGCTTTATTAAGTCAGGGATACTTTTGTTTGTACATTGTTTGCAAACTGATATGGTACACAAATGAATGCCGAAATTACATGCAAAACAGCTAAACAGGTGGGGCTCAAAACAGGCGGGGCCCTGAAAGACAGGTTGCCACTGGACACGAGTCCCCTCAAATGGATGGGGGGTACCTAAATAATGCTAATTCAATCATTCTGCTGCAGTGCATTCAGAAAGTATTCAGACCTCTTGACTTTTTCCACATTTTGTTATATCACAGTGTAACGGCTGATGGTGGAAGAAGGTGAGGACCAAAGTGCAACGTGTTCATGTTATTTTATTGACACTGAACACTAAATACAAAAATAACAAAGGGAATAACCAAAACAGTGCTGTCTGGTATCGACACAAAAACAGAACACAACTAACAACAAAAACCCAGTGGGAAAAAGCTACCTAAGTATGGTTCTCAATCAGAGACAACGATAGACAGCTGCCTCTGATTGAGATCCACACCGGCCAAACAACAAAGAAATACAAAACATAGAAAATTAACATAGAATGCCCATCCTAGTCACACCCTGGCCTAAACAAAATAGAGAATAAAAGCCTCTCTATGGCCAGGGAGTGACACACAGCCTTATTCTAAAATGTACTTAAAAAAAAATCTTCATCAATCTACACACAATATGGCATAAGGACAAAGCAAAAACACGTTACATTTTTTGGGGGCAAAAAAAGAAAAAGGAGCTATCAAATTTAAAGTAAGTATTCAGTATGAAGTATTCAGACCCTTTACTCAGTATTTTGTTGAAGCACCTTTGGCAGTGATTACAGCCTGTCCACATACTTTTGTATACAGTGCATTCAGAAAGTATTCGGACACAATTACTTTTTCCACATTTTGTTACGTTACAGCCTTATTCTAAACTGGATTCAAATATCGTTTCCCCTCATATATCTACATACAATAAACCATGAAGACAAAGCAAAAACAGCGTTTTAGATAATGTTGCTCATTGTAAAAAATGTAAACTGAAATATTACATTTACTTAAGTTGTCAGTCCCTTTACTCAGTACTTTGTTGAAGCACCTTTGGCAGTGATTACAGCCTTGAGTCATCTTGGTATGATGCTACAAGCTTGGCACACCTGTATTTAGAGCCTTTTCAATTATTCTCTGCAGATCCTCTCAAGCTCTGTCAGGTTGGATGGAGAGTGTCGCTGCACAGCTATTTTCTGGTCTCTCCAGAGATGTTCAATCAGTTCAAGTCTGGGCACTGGCTGGACCACTCAAGGACATTCAGAGACTTGTCCCGAAGCCACTCCTGCTTTGTCTTGGCTGTGTGCTTAGGGTCAATGTCCTGTTGGAAGGTTAACCTTCGCCCCAATCTGAGGTCCTGAGCGCTCTGGAGCAGGCTTTCATCAAGGATCCCTCTGTACTTTGCTCCATTCATCTTTCACTCGATCCTGACTAGTCTCCTCATCCCTGCCGCTGAAAAACATCCTCACAGCATGAAGCTGCCACCACCATGCTTCACCGTGGGAATGGTGCCAGATTTCCCCAGATATGGCACTTGGCATTCAGGCCAAAGAGTTCAATCTTGGTTTCATCAGACCAGAGAATCTTGTTGATCATGGTCTGATAGGTTCTTTTGGCAAACTCCAAGTGGGCTGTCATGTGCCTTTTACTGAGGAGTGGCTTCCGACTGGCCACTCTACCATAAAGGCCTGATTGGTGGAGTGCTGAAGAGATTGATGTCCTTCTGGAAGGTTCTCCCATCTCCACAGAGGATCTCAAGAGCTCTGTCAGAGTGACCATCAGGTTTTTGGTCACCTCCTCAACCAAGGCCCTTCTCCCGCGATTTCTCAGGTTGGCTGGGCGGCCAGGTCTAGGAAGAGTCTTGGTTGCTGAAAAGTTCTTCAAATTAAAAATATTGGAGGCTACTGTGTTATTGGGGACCTTCAATGCTGCAGAAATGTTTTGGTACCATTCCTCAGATCTGTGCCTCAACACAATCCTGTCTTGGTGCTCTAAGGACTATTCCTTCGACCTCATGGCTTGGTTTTTGCTCTGAAATCAACTGTGGGACCTTATATTAACAGGTGTGTGCCTTTCCAAATCATGTCCAATCAATTGAAATTACCACAGGTGGACTCCAATCAAGATGCAGAAACATCTCAGGGATGATCAATGGAAACAGGATGCACCTGAGCTCAATTTCGAATCTCATAGCAAATACTTATGTAAATAAGGTATTTACGTATTTTTTATATATATATATATATATACACATTTGCAAAAATGGATAAAAACCTATTGTCACTTTGTCGTTATGGGGTGTTATGTGTAGATTGATGAGAATTTGTATTTGTTTAATGCATTTTAGAATAAGGCAGTAACTTAACAATATGTGTAAAAAGTCAAGGGGTCTGAATACTTTCCGAATGCACTGTATTGCTATTTCTACTGCTACAGTGTTAAATATTAAAATAAAAGCTTATTCCAAATTAAACGAACACCCCCAACTCTGTGTCATGGTTTAACCTCTACAGGATCGGTGTCCCCCCGCAGGACGGTTGTTGGCTAATGTGATTAGCATGAGGTTGTTAGTAACAAACAAAAAAATCCCTGAACAGACATCTGATATGGGCAGAAAGCTTAATTTTTTGTTAATCTAACTGCACTGTCCAATTTACAGTAGCTATTACAGTAAAATAATACCATACTATTGTTTGAGGAGAGTTCACAATTATGAACTTGAAAATGTATTAATAAACCAATTAGCCACATTTGGGCAGACTTGATACAACAGATATATATTTGAACAGATATGCAATGGTTCATTGGATCAGTCTAAAACGTTTCACATACACTGCTGCCATCTAGTGGCCAAAATCTAAATTTTGCCTGTGCTGGAATGACACATTATGGCCTTTCTCTTGCATTTCAAAGAGGATGGTACAAAAAAACAAATAATTATCTTTTACCAGATCTAATGTGTTATATTCCCCTACATTGATTTCACATTTCCACAAACTTCAAAGTGTTTCCTTTCAAATGGTATCAAGAATATGCATATCCTTGAAGGTCATGAGCTACAGGCTGTTAGATTTGGGTATGTCATTTTAGGCAATTTTTTAAAAAAGTGTTGGATTAAGAGATTTAAGCAATGTTTTTCCCCATGTGGCTGCATTTATCATCCAAAGACAGTCTTATATCCCAACCCCTTTTCAGACGTCCCAAGTTTTCTTTCTACAATAAAGGTCCTTTTGTCTGCAAGACGCATAAAAAAATCATGCCATAAGAGTTGACTCAATGACAATCGCCGAATGCCAACACATATTTTTATGTTTTGTAACATATGTTTCTTTCTATTCTTCAAACTGTGCGAGGGTTTCCACTAGTTACCTCACCAACAAAGTCAAAATTGCCTATATATCGCAAAAATGTATGAAGCTAAAATGAGCTTTTTGGTCTTTATTTAAGGTTAGGGTTAGGCATAAGGTTAGCAGGGGGGTTAAGGTTAGGATTAGGTTTAAAATCACGTTTTAAGAAATCACATTTTAGAAGCAAAATTTTGGGCAGAGTTTCAGACTTTGTGGTGGTGGTAACTAGTGATGACCCAGCGTGAGTAAACCACTAGGAAAGTTTCCATTTGATCCGGGGAGGATCCAAAACACCAAGTCATTTAAGATTGTATTTTTCAAAATGTCACAGCGCGATGACAAAAAGAGAAATCTTATGGCTACCTCCTCAGCTAGCAATGCTCAGGCATCATCCAACGTTGTTATACAGGAGGCAAATGCTTTGATTGACAACTGCCACAACTATACTGGCCTGACAGATTCTATGACACGTACGGTGTCAGACAAGGATTTTCCTTCTTTGCCTATAACTCCAAGCAAACCTCCAGCTTCCAAGAAACGCATGTTTGAACTTGGCCCTGATGCCACTGCCAATAATAATGTTATTGCCACTCTTTCCAGGCTCATCAATACAAGGTCCGATGCCATAGAGAAAATGGTCGGTGACAACGCAATGAAAATCGAGAGCTTAAAAATGTTTGATTTTGCATGCATGGAAATCAAGGATGTTATGTAGAAGGTTGCCCACATCGAAAAGCCTGTCTAAGAAGAGGAGGGAATCTGAGACTGTATGGAGTTCCTGAAGCAAATGGGGAGAACATGCGGCAAGAGACCATCAAAGTCTGCCAAGCTGTCCTACCTGAGCAGAAGGCTAAGCTAGCAGATGTTGTTGACACTGTACATAACCTTGGCACGAGAAGGCAGGGTGACTCCAAGCCGGGAGGTGTCATTCTCCAGTTCCCATCATGGATCTACAGGGAAGCCACTTGGAAAGCAGCAAAAAAATCAAACTTCCTACGTGACAACAATAGAAGACAGCTGAAGACCTCTCGAAAGCAGACAGAGAAAGAAGAGAAAAACCAAACAGAGAAAGATGAGAAAAGCCGTGGCCAGCTAATGGAAAAGCACGAAAAAGAGGGGAATCGGCTTACTTTTATAATAAGGTGTATTACCACAACTGACTGACCGACCTCAGTTCATCTTTCAATTACCCACATGGGTATAACCAATTTTTTATATTTATTTTACCTTTATTTAACCAGGCAAGTCAGTTAAGAACAAATTCTTATTTTCAATGACTGCCTAGGAGCAGTGGGTTAACTGCCTGTTCAGGGGCAGAACGACAGATTTGTACCATGTCAGCTCGGGGGTTTGAACTTGCAACCTTCCGGTTACTAGTCCAACACTCTAACCACTAGGCTACCCTGCCGCCCAATGAGGAGCTGGCACGCGTTCAGTGTCACAAATAGAACTGACTTCTATTTTAGCGCTTGACGCTCGTTGGCGTGCTTCTATAAACCGATGAGGAAATGGGAGAGGCAGGATTTTCACCGTGTTGACTTCTATTTTAGCGCTTGACGCTCTCACACGCCAACGAGCGTCAAGCGCTAAAATAGAAGTCAGTTCTATTTGTGACGCTGAACGCGGTGAAAATCCTGCCTCTCCCATTTCCTCATCGGTTTATAGAAGCAGATACCCACGTGCCAGCTCCTCATTGGTTATACCCATGTGGGTGATTGAAAGATGAACTGAGGTCGGTCGGTCAGTTGTGGTAATACACCTTATTATAAAAGTTAAATGCCAATTGCCATATAAAGTCCAAAGAAGAAAAAGCCTGGAAGGAGGAGAGACGACTAGAAACGATTCGGTTGACCGTTTTATGTGTGACTGAATAATGACTGAATCTTTCTGTACAGCACTTTGAGATATCAGCTGATGTACGAAGGGCTATATAAATAAATTTGATTTGATTTGATTTGATTCTAATAAGCTAAGTAAGAGAATGGGTGTTTACACAGAGAGCGGTCTGGTTGAGGAACAAGTAGCTTTGCATCAAACTGAGTGATAGCATCATCTAGTGGTAATATGGTTCCATTTATTTTTGCACCATAAATACAGCCCATTTTTACACAACAAACACATAGCTCAGAGTGCAAATTGCGGGGGCCCAGGGGGTCTCAGACCTGCTGACTTTTTATTTTTATTTATTTCACCTTTATTTAACCAGGTAGGCAAGTTGAGAACAAGTTCTCATTTACAATTGTGACCTGGACAAGATAAAGCAAAGCAGTTCTGTGGTCCTTCTGTAGCTCAGTTGGTAGAGCATGGCGCTTGTAACGCCAGGGTAGTGGGTTCGATCCCCGGGACCACCCATACGTAGAATGTATGCACACATGACTGTAAGTTGCTTTGGATAAAAGTGTCTCCTAAATGGCATACAGATACAATGACACAGAGTTACACATGGAGTAAAACAAACATACAGTCAATAATACAGTAGAAATGTCTATATACGATGTGAGCAAATGAGTTGAGAGGGGAGGGAAAGGCAAAAAAAAGTCCATGGTGGAAAACTAAATACAATATAGCAAGTAAAACACTGGAATGGTAGTTTTGCAATGGAAGAATCTGCAAAGGGAGCAAAATAAATAAATAAATAAAATACAGTTGGGAAAGAGGTAGTTGTTTGGGCTAAATTATAGATGGGCTATGTACAGGTGCAGTAATCTGTGAGCTGTTCTGACAGTTGGTGCTTAAAGCTAGTGAGGGAGATAAGTGTTTCCAGTTTCAGAGATTTTTGTAGTTCGTTCCAGTCATTGGCAGCAGAGAACTGGAAGGAGAGGCGGCCAAAGAAAGAATTGGTTTTGGGGGTGACTAGAGAGATATACCTGCTGGAGCGTGTGCTACAGGTGGGAGATGCTATGGTGAGCAGCGAGCTGAGATAAGGGGGGACTTTACCTAGCAGGGTCTTGTAGATGACATGGAGCCAGTGGGTTTGGCGACGAGTATGAAGCGAGGGCCAGCCAACGAGAGCGTACAGGTCGCAATGGTGGGTAGTATATGGGGCTTTGGTGACAGACGGCATCCAATTTGTTGAGTAGGGTATTGGAGGCTATTTTGTAAATGACATCGCCAAAGTCGAGGATTGGTAGGATGGTCAGTTTTACAAGGGTATGTTTGGCAGCATGAGTGAAGCATGCTTTGTTGCGAAATAGGAGGCCAATTCTAGATTTAACTTTGGATTGGAGATGTTTGATATGGGTCTGGAAGGAGAGTTTACAGTCTAACCAGACACCTAAGTATTTGTAGTTGTCCACGTATTCTAAGTCAGAGCCGTCCAGAGTAGTGATGTTGGACAGGTGGGTAGGTGCAGGTAGCGATCGGTTGAAGATGTTGAAGATGAATGAGACATGAGCAGTGGGAATTTTAGCACGTAAATCTTGGTGGGGCAAACTCAGCCAATTTTTTTTAGATGTATACCTGCAAAGCTGCTACACAACGCTAAACAATATATGAATTGCTCTTTAACAGTGACAAACATTGCCCGCAGTCAGGCCTACATAAAGCTGACCCAAGAGCAGAGCTTTCCTTCCAGCACCATGATGTTAATTCTTACCACCGCTACACCTGGTTATCAGCGGAGCCTCGTCTGGCAGCAAAACAGTTCATTCAGCCTCATTTACTGCCTTTTTAAAAACCATAGCTGATATGGCTGACTTGCTTAAAGAAATATGGTTTCTACTGACTCCTTGTGGATTTCTGCAAGTCGATAAGAACTGCATTCTCCTTCAATAATAACAAACGTCACCGTGAGTTTTGACTTTTGAAACACACGCAAACATTATCACATTTATGTTCAGTAAATTCATAATGTTTATTCTTAAATCAGTAACACTTAGCTCTAAGTATAAGCATGTATAGTATGCTAGCTAATATTTTGAAAGTGTGATGTTGACATGATCAGTCCAATCAAAGCTACGGTAGATATCCCGTGATTGGACATCATTTTATCTGTGGCCAATGGCCTTGAGCCTTCTTGGATGGACACTTCTAATGTAAATCCATGGCAGCACCCAATGGGGGGTTGAACTGCCCAGCTCGCCCTATAGAATCTGCGGTGACATAGTGTCCCAGTGAAAAATAGAACACTGAGCCTATCATGGCACTTTAAGAGAAGATTACCAACGCCTACGGCTCTGTATTTTCGCTGGCTGCCCCTCCACCACAGAAAGCGCGGAGCTAGGCTAAAACACCTGCAATTTGGAGCTATCTGACTCAAGAAAAATACCATATTTGTATGCGGCTTTATTAAGTCAGGGATACTTTTGTTTGTACATTGTTTGCAAACTGATATGGTACACAAATGAATGCCGAAATTACATGCAAAACAGCTAAACAGGTGGGGCTCAAAACAGGCGGGGCCCTGAAAGACAGGTTGCCACTGGACACGAGTCCCCTCAAATGGATGGGGGGTACCTAAATAATGCTAATTCAATCATTCTGCTGCAGTGCATTCAGAAAGTATTCAGACCTCTTGACTTTTTCCACATTTTGTTATATCACAGTGTAACGGCTGATGGTGGAAGAAGGTGAGGACCAAAGTGCAACGTGTTCATGTTATTTTATTGACACTGAACACTAAATACAAAAATAACAAAGGGAATAACCAAAACAGTGCTGTCTGGTATCGACACAAAAACAGAACACAACTAACAACAAAAACCCAGTGGGAAAAAGCTACCTAAGTATGGTTCTCAATCAGAGACAACGATAGACAGCTGCCTCTGATTGAGATCCACACCGGCCAAACAACAAAGAAATACAAAACATAGAAAATTAACATAGAATGCCCACCCTAGTCACACCCTGGCCTAAACAAAATAGAGAATAAAAGCCTCTCTATGGCCAGGGAGTGACACACAGCCTTATTCTAAAATGTACTTAAAAAAAATCTTCCTCAATCTACACACAATATGGCATAAGGACAAAGCAAAAACACGTTACATTTTTTGGGGGCAAAAAAAGAAAAAGGAGCTATCAAATTTAAAGTAAGTATTCAGTATGAAGTATTCAGACCCTTTACTCAGTATTTTGTTGAAGCACCTTTGGCAGTGATTACAGCCTGTCCACATACTTTTGTATACAGTGCATTCAGAAAGTATTCGGACACAATTACTTTTTCCACATTTTGTTACGTTACAGCCTTATTCTAAACTGGATTCAAATATCGTTTCCCCTCATATATCTACATACAATAAACCATGAAGACAAAGCAAAAACAGCGTTTTAGATAATGTTGCTCATTGTAAAAAATGTAAACTGAAATATTACATTTACTTAAGTTGTCAGTCCCTTTACTCAGTACTTTGTTGAAGCACCTTTGGCAGTGATTACAGCCTTGAGTCATCTTGGTATGATGCTACAAGCTTGGCACACCTGTATTTAGAGCCTTTTCAATTATTCTCTGCAGATCCTCTCAAGCTCTGTCAGGTTGGATGGAGAGTGTCGCTGCACAGCTATTTTCTGGTCTCTCCAGAGATGTTCAATCAGTTCAAGTCTGGGCACTGGCTGGACCACTCAAGGACATTCAGAGACTTGTCCCGAAGCCACTCCTGCTTTGTCTTGGCTGTGTGCTTAGGGTCAATGTCCTGTTGGAAGGTTAACCTTCGCCCCAATCTGAGGTCCTGAGCGCTCTGGAGCAGGCTTTCATCAAGGATCCCTCTGTACTTTGCTCCATTCATCTTTCACTCGATCCTGACTAGTCTCCTCATCCCTGCCGCTGAAAAACATCCTCACAGCATGAAGCTGCCACCACCATGCTTCACCGTGGGAATGGTGCCAGATTTCCCCCAGATATGGCACTTGGCATTCAGGCCAAAGAGTTCAATCTTGGTTTCATCAGACCAGAGAATCTTGTTGATCATGGTCTGATAGGTTCCTTTTGGCAAACTCCAAGTGGGCTGTCATGTGCCTTTTACTGAGGAGTGGCTTCCGACTGGCCACTCTACCATAAAGGCCTGATTGGTGGAGTGCTGAAGAGATTGATGTCCTTCTGGAAGGTTCTCCCATCTCCACAGAGGATCTCAAGAGCTCTGTCAGAGTGACCATCAGGTTTTTGGTCACCTCCTCAACCAAGGCCCTTCTCCCGCGATTTCTCAGGTTGGCTGGGCGGCCAGGTCTAGGAAGAGTCTTGGTTGCTGAAAAGTTCTTCAAATTAAAAATATTGGAGGCTACTGTGTTATTGGGGACCTTCAATGCTGCAGAAATGTTTTGGTACCATTCCTCAGATCTGTGCCTCAACACAATCCTGTCTTGGTGCTCTAAGGACTATTCCTTCGACCTCATGGCTTGGTTTTTGCTCTGAAATCAACTGTGGGACCTTATATTAACAGGTGTGTGCCTTTCCAAATCATGTCCAATCAATTGAAATTACCACAGGTGGACTCCAATCAAGATGCAGAAACATCTCAGGGATGATCAATGGAAACAGGATGCACCTGAGCTCAATTTCGAATCTCATAGCAAATACTTATGTAAATAAGGTATTTACGTATTTTATATATATATATATATATACACATTTGCAAAAATGGATAAAAACCTATTGTCACTTTGTCGTTATGGGGTGTTATGTGTAGATTGATGAGAATTTGTATTTGTTTAATGCATTTTAGAATAAGGCAGTAACTTAACAATATGTGTAAAAGGTCAAGGGGTCTGAATACTTTCCGAATGCACTGTATTGCTATTTCTACTGCTACAGTGTTAAATATTAAAATAAAAGCTTATTCCAAATTAAATGAACACCCCCAACTCTGTGTCATGGTTTAACCTCTACAGGATCGGTGTCCCCCCGCAGGATCGGTGTCCCCCCGCAGGACGGTTGTTGGCTAATGTGATTAGCATGAGGTTGTTAGTAACAAACAAAAAAATCCCTGAACAGACATCTGACATGGGCAGAAAGCTTAATTTTTTGTTAACCTAACTGCACCGTCCAATTTACAGTAGCTATTACAGTAAAATAACACCATACATTAACATTGTTTGAGGAGAGTTCACAATTATGAACTTGAAAATGTATTAATAAACCAATTAGCCACATTTGGGCAGACTTGATACAACAGATATATATTTGAACAGATATGCAATGGTTCATTGGATCAGTCTAAAACGTTTCACATACACTGCTGCCATCTAGTGGCCAAAATCTAAATTGTGCCTGTGCTGGAATGACACATTATGGCCTTTCTCTTGCATTTCAAAGAGGATGGTACAAAAAAACAAATAATTATCTTTTACCAGATCTAATGTGTTATATTCCCCTACATTGATTTCACATTTCCACAAACTTCAAAGTGTTTCCTTTCAAATGGTATCAAGAATATGCATATCCTTGAAGGTCATGAGCTACAGGCTGTTAGATTTGGGTATGTCATTTTAGGCAATTTTTTAAAAAAAGTGTTGGTTTAAGAGGTTTAAGCAATGTTTTTCCCCATGTGGCTGCATTTATCATCCAAAGACAGTCTTATATCCCAACCCCTTTTCAGACGTCCCAAGTTTTCTTTCTACAATAAAGGTCCTTTTGTCTGCAAGACGCATAAAAAAAATCATGCCATAAGAGTTGACTCAATGACAATCGGCGAATGCCAACACATATTTTTATGTTTTGTAACATATGTTTCTTTCTATTCTTCAAACTGTGCGAGGGTTTCCACTAGTTACCTCACCAACAAAGTCAAAATTGCCTATATATCGCAAAAATGTATGAAGCTAAAATGAGCTTTTTGGTCTTTATTTAAGGTTAGGGTTAGGCATAAGGTTAGCAGGGGGGTTAAGGTTAGGATTAGGTTTAAAATCACATTTTAAGAAATCACATTTTAGAAGCAAAATTTTGGGCAGAGTTTCAGACTTTGTGGTGGTGGTAACTAGTGATGACCCAGCGTGAGTAAACCACTAGGAAAGTTTCCATTTGATCCGGGGAGGATCCAAAACACCAAGTCATTTAAGATTGTATTTTTCAAAATGTCACAGCGCGATGACAAAAAGAGAAATCTTAGGGCTACCTCCTCAGCTAGCAATGCTCAGGCATCATCCAACGTTGTTATACAGGAGGCAAATGCTTTGATTGACAACTGCCACAACTATACTGGCCTGACAGATTCTATGACACTTACGGTGTCAGACAAGGATTTTCCTTCTTTGCCTATAACTCCAAGCAAACCTCCAGCTTCCAAGAAACGCATGTTTGAACTTGGCCCTGATGCCACTGCCAATAATAATGTTATTGCCACTCTTTCCAGGCTCATCAATACAAGGTCCGATGCCATAGAGAAAATGGTCGGTGACAACGCAATGAAAATCGAGAGCTTAAAAATGTTTGATTTTGCATGCATGGAAATCAAGGATGTTATGTAGAAGGTTGCCCACATCGAAAAGCCTGTCTAAGAAGAGGAGGGAATCTGAGACTGTATGGAGTTCCTGAAGCAAATGGGGAGAACATGCGGCAAGAGACCATCAAAGTCTGCCAAGCTGTCCTACCTGAGCAGAAGGCTAAGCTAGCAGATGTTATTGACACTGTACATAACCTCGGCACGAGAAGGCAGGGTGACTCCAAGCCTGGGAGGTGTCATTCTTCAGTTCCCATCATGGATCTACAGGGAAGCCACTTGGAAAGCAGCAAAAAAATCAAACTTCCTACGTGACAACAATAGAAGACAGCTGAAGACCACTCGAAAGCAGACAGAGAAAGAAGAGAAAAACCAAACAGAGAAAGATGAGAAAAGCCGTGGCCAGCTAATGGAAAAGCACGAAAAAGAGGGGAAAGCGGCTGACCTCAGTTCATCTTTCAATTACCCACATGGGTATAACCAATTTTTTTATATTTATTTTACCTTTATTTAACCAGGCAAGTCAGTTAAGAACAAATTCTTATTTTCAATGACTGCCTAGGAGCAGTGGGTTAACTGCCTGTTCAGGGGCAGAACGACAGATTTGTACCATGTCAGCTCGGGGGTTTGAACTTGCAACCTTCCGGTTACTAGTCCAACACTCGAACCACTAGGCTACCCTGCCGCCCAATGAGGAGCTGGCACGCGTTCAGTGTCACAAATAGAACTGACTTCTATTTTAGCGCTTGACGCTCGTTGGCGTGCTTCTATAAACCGATGAGGAAATGGGAGAGGCAGGATTTTCACCGTGTTGACTTCTATTTTAGCGCTTGACGCTCTCACACGCCAACGAGCGTCAAGCGCTAAAATAGAAGTCAGTTCTATTTGTGACGCTGAACGCGGTGAAAATCCTGCCTCTCCCATTTCCTCATCGGTTTATAGAAGCAGATACCCACGTGCCAGCTCCTCATTGGTTATACCCATGTGGGTGATTGAAAGATGAACTGAGGTCGGTCGGTCAGTTGTGGTAATACACCTTATTATAAAAGTTAAATGCCAATTGCCATATAAAGTCCAAAGAAGAAAAAGCCTGGAAGGAGGAGAGACGACTAGAAATGATTCGGTTGACCGTTTTATGTGTGACTGAATAATGACTGAATAACATGTATGTGTGTGTGGTCAGCACGTTAGGTGATTTCACTTTCGTTCTAACTGTACAGGACTACTGGAGTAATGTCTATTTATTATTTGTTTTTTTTCTCTCACTTTTGTTATTTTTACCTGCATTATAGGCAGTGAGCAGACTCTTTGTTGTTTCTTGGTCTGGCAGTTATATTTGTTATGCTTAAACTATTCTCACTCAATCATTTAAATCTATTTTAGCTCGTAGTACTTCTGTTCTATATTCCAGTTTGACGTTGTCTATAGTTTCACTCAATGCTAGGGGGTTATCCGGCGCCGACAGAGATGGCCGCCTCGGCTTCGCGTTCCTAGGAAACTGAAGGTTTTTGTTTTTTTACGTTTTATTTCTTACATTGGTACCCCAGGTCATCTTAGGTTTCATTACATACAGTCGAGAAGAACTACTGAATATAAGAGCAGCGTCAACTCACCATCAGTATGACCAAGAATATGACTTTCCCGGAGCGGATCCTGTGTTTTCCTTCCACCCAGGACAACGGAATGGATCCCAGCCTGCGACCCAAAACAACGACGTTGTAAAAGAGGCAAACGAAGCGGTTTCCTGGTCAGGCTCCGGAGACGGGCACATCGCGCGCCACTCCCTAGCATTCTACTCGCCAATGTCCAGTCTCTTGACAACAAGGTTGATGAAATCCGAGCAAGGGTAGCATTCCAGAGGGACATTAGGGACTGTAACGTTCTTTGCTTCACGGAAACATGGCTCAAGGTAGAGACGCTATCGGAGTCGGTGCAGCCAGCTGGTTTCTCCACGCATCGCGCCAACAGAAACAAACATCTTTCTGGTAAGAAGAGGGGCGGGGGCGTATGCTTTATGGTTAACGAGACGTGGTGTGGTCACAACAAAATACAGGAACTCAAGTCCTTCTGTTCACCTGATTTAGAATTCCTCACAATCAAATGTCGACCGCATTATCTACCAAGGGAATTCTCTTTGATTATAATCACAGCCGTATATATTCCCCCCCAAGCAGACACATCAATGGCTCTGAACGAACTTTAGTTGACTCTTTGCAAACTGGAATCCACATATCCTGAGGCTGCATTCATTGTAGCTGGGGATTTTAACAAGGCTAATCTGAAAACAAGACTCCCTAAATTGTATCAGCATATTGATTGCGCAACCAGGGCTGGTAAAACCTTGGATCATTGCTATTCTAACTTCCGCGATGCATATAAGGCCCTGCCCCGCCCTCCTTTCGGAAAAGTTGACCACGACTCCATTTTGTTGCTCCCTGCCTACAGACAAAAGCTGAAACAAGAAGCTCCCACGCTGAGGTCTGTTCAACGCTAGTCCGACCAATCTGATTCCACGCTCCAAGATTGCTTCCATCACGTGGACTGGGATATGTTTGGTATTGCGTCAAACAACAACATTGATGAATACGCTGATTCGGTGAGCGACTTCATTAGAACGTGCGTTGAAGATGTCGTTCCCATAGTAACGATTAAAACATTCCCAAACCAGAAACCGTGGATTGATGGCAGCATTCGCGTGAAACTGAAAGCGCGAACCACTGCTTTTAATCAGGGCAAGGTGACCGGAAACATGACCGAATACAAACAGTGTAGCTATTCCCTCCGCAAGGCAATCAAACAAGCTAAGCGTCAGTATAGAGACAAAGTAGAATCGCAATTCAACGGCTCAGACAGAAGAGGTATGTGGCAGGGTCTACAGTCAATCACGGATTACAAAAAGAAAACCAGCCCAGTCACGGACCAGGATGCCTTGCTCCCAGGCAGACTAAATAACTTTTTTGCCCGCTTTGAGGACAATACAGTGCCACTGACACGGCCCGCAACCAAAACATGCGGACTCTCCTTCACTGCAGCCGAGGTGAGTAAAACATTTAAACGTGTTAACCCTCGCAAGGCTGCAGGCCCAGACGGCATCCCCAGCCGCGTCCTCAGAGCATGCACAGACCAGCTGGCTGGTGTGTTTACGGACATATTCAATCAATCCCTATCCCAGTCTGCTGTTCCCACATGCTTCAAGAAGGCCACCATTGTTCCTGTTCCCAAGAAAGCTAAGGTAACTGAGCTAAACGACTACCGCCCCATAGCACTCACTTCCGTCATCATGAAGTGCTTTGAGAGACTAGTCAAGGACCATATCAATTCCACACTACCTGACACCCTAGACCCACTCCAATTTCCTTACCGCCCAAATAGGTCCACAGACGATGCAATCTCAACCACACTACACACTGCCCTAACCCATCTGGACAAGAGGAATACCTATGTGAGAATGCTGTTCATCGACTACAGCTCAGCATTTAACACCATAGTACCCTCCAACCCTGGGTCTCGACCCCGCCCTGTGCAACTGGGTACTGGACTTCCTGACGGGCCGCCACCAGGTGGTGAGGGTAGGTAACAACATCTCCACCCCGCTGATCGTCAACACTGGGGCCCCACAAGGGTGCATTCTGAGCCCTCTCCTGTACTCCCTGTTCACCCACGACTGCGTGGCCACGCATGCCTCCAACTCAATCATCAAGTTTACGGACGACACAACAGTGGTAGGCTTGATTACCAACAACGACGAGACGGCCTACAGGGAGGAGGTGAGGGCCCTCGGAGTGTGGTGTCAGGAAAATAACCTCACACTCAACGTCAACAAAACTAAGGAGATGATTGTACACTTCAGGAAACAGCAGAGGGAACACCCCCCTATCCAAATCGATGGAACAGTAGTGGAGAGGGTAGTAAGTTTTAAGTTCCTCGGCGTACACATCACAGACAACCTGAATTGGTCCCCCCACACAGACAGCATCGTGAAGAAGGCGCAGCAGCGCCTCTTCAACCTCAGGAAGCTGAAGAAATTTGGCTTGTCACCAAAAGCACTCACAAACTTCTACAGATGCACAATCGAGAGCATCCTGTCGGGCTGTATCACTGCCTGGTACGGCAACTGCTCCGCCCACAACCATAAGGCTCTCCAGAGGGTAGTGAGGTCTGCACAACGCATCACCGGGGGCAAACTACCTGCCCTCCAGGACACCTACACCACCCGATGTGACAGGAAGGCCTTAAAGATCATCAAGGACAACAACCACCCGAGCCACTGCCTGTTCACCCCACTATCGTCCAGAAGGCGAGGTCAGTACAGGTGCATCAAAGCTGGGACCGAGAGACTGAAAAACAGCTTCTATCTCAAGGCCATCAGACTGTTAAACAGCCACCACTAACATTGATTGGCTGCTGCCAACACACTGACTCAACTCCAGCCACTTTAATAATGGGAATTGATGGGAATTAATGTAAAATATATCACTAGCCACTTTAAACTATGCCACTTTGTTTACATACTCATCTCATATGTATATACTGTACTCGATACCATCTACTGCATCTTGCCTATGCCGCTCTGTACCATCACTCATTCATATATCTTTATGTACATATTCTTTATCCCTTTACACTTGTGTGTATAAGGTAGTAGTTTTGGAATTGTTAGCTAGATTACTCATTGTTTATTACTGCATTGTCGGAAATAGAAGCACAAGCATTTCGCTACACTCGCATTAACATCTGCTAACCATGTGTATGTGACAAATAACATTTGATGTGATTTGATTTTTATTTGCCAAACAGTTCAAAACAGATTTATGTTTTTTTTCAGGAGTCTCATTCATTTTCATCCGACGTCAACTTCTGGAGATCTCGGTGGGGAAATGTTGTAAGGCTCTCTCAGGGTTCTGAACGCTCTGCTGGAGTAATCACTCTAAAGAATCATTTAAATGGAAGTATTTTCACTCCGACTGTGACTCTTTTGGTCACTTTCTTTGTCTTGTAATCAACTGTAACAACATCATTATTATTATTACTAACATTTATGGGTACAATTCCAAACTTGAAAATGATCAGTTACTTGAATCATTGGAAAAGCATATTCTCCGTTGGCTAACCAAGTTCCTTAATATTTTACTTACAATAGGTGGGGATTTTGAATATTTCTCTGAATAATTGTATTGATAGATGGCCTTAGGGACAGTCCACTTCTATGAATACAAGTTTGAGGCAGTTTATGGAAAGGTTTGATATTATAGATATTTGGAGAGCAAAGCTTCCTAATGACAAGTCTTTCACTCGGAGTAATAAGGCAGGCTCCAGACAACCACGCATAGATTTTTGTCAGGTGTCTAAATATTTTGATAAACATAATATTTCTGTTAACATCCTTGCCACTCCCCTTACTGATCATATAGCTATTTGTATTGACATTAAATGTGTTATCTCTGATAATGGCCTTGGCAGAGCATCATACTGGAAGCTTAATAGCTCTATATTAATAAAACATGAGTTGGTCAAGATGGAGATAAACAATTGAATGACACACTTCTGGAACAAAGCTATGAATGACAATTCATACAGTAATAACTGGGAGCTTTTTAAATATGAGGTTGGAAAGTACTTAAGAAAATATGGGATTATTCTTGCCAAGACAAGGAGAGCTGAAGAAGAAATTGTAACTACAAAGATCCTCTCTTGTTCAAAAGCCTGTAGAAAGTCTCTCAGAGGAGGATAAATCGGTTCTGTTTGATATACAACACAAGTTGGATGATAAGTATGAACTGAAAGCAGAGGGAGCCTTTGTCAGATCTCGGAAGAAATGGCTAGAGGAGGGTGAGCAAAATTCATGTTATTTTTTTCAGGTTGGAAAAATACCACTCTAAAAATAATCAAATTCAACAATTAAATATGAATGGTCTCATCACAGATGATCCCAAATGAATCTCTATCTTTAGTTGCAACTTCTACAGGAAGTTGTATCGTTCTAAGTATTTTGAGGTGTCCTCAACAACAACAAAAATTATTCTCTGGGGGGGGGGATGTGAAATAATTTCATTCACCCCCCTCCTCTCTCCCCTGAAACTATTCCCCTGGTTGTTGCTGTAAATGAGAATGTGTTCTCAGTCAACTTACCTGGTGAAATATGGGTTAAAAAACCACAATACATTTGGGAGACTGAGAGGGAATAATGTGATGACCCCATAATAGTTGAAGAGATCATTTATTCTATTGAACACCTTAAACAGAATAAGTCTCCTGGGACTGATGGTATACTGTATCTGCTGGGTTTTACAAAACTTTTTCTCAACAGTTAGCCCCTTTTCTGAGGTCTTTTTTGAAAGCATCACAAATAATGCTCTCCCTCCCAGTTTAACTCAAGGTCTGATTACATTCATCCCTAATCCCAATAAAGGCTTGCTTCTCCTCAATAATTGGTGTCCAATCTGTCTGCTCAATAACGACTACAAAATATTAACACAATTAACACAACACCTATGGAATTTTAACAATATAATATGGCTGATCAGAATAACAAACCCTGTATGGTTCTTCAAAATGATCTACAAAGATCCTTTCAGATATAGAAAGGTTATAAAATCACTCTCTATAAAGATTCTATAATAAACCATAAAAAAGGGTTCTATATAGCCAAAAAAGGTCTCGTAGCCATAGTGGAACCCTTTTTTTCTGGTGCTATATAAAAAAAAATGTGGGTTTAGCAAGGGTTCTTCTAAGATCCTTAGGGTTGGCACTGAAAAATGCCCCCAGAAGGTTATTCCAAGAACCCCAGAGGAGGTGGATTTAATCGAGGAACCTCTTTAGTTCTTGGGTGTTCTTGCAGGAACCTAATTGCCCAACTGAAAATGTTCTATTTTAATTTGAGATGACAGCTCATGGACGAACTTAACTGAAAAATCGAAATATCTCCTCAATTTAAGGTAAGGTTTCTCCCATCATGATCTAAATTCATATTGTTTTTTGATGATACAATCTATATTTTATTATTTGTGCAAATGGCTGTGTTATTTGACACTTTCACTCTTTTAAAAAATATTTCTAAAACAGAAACTGGAAACAAAGGGTGCACGTTTGGTTTTTGCCCTAACACTTCAAAAGTATGTAGACACCCCTTCAAATGAGTGGATGCTGCTATTTCAGCCACACCCATTGCTGACAGGTGAATAAAATCTAGCATACAGCCATGCAATCTCCATAGACAAACATTGGCAGTAGAATGGCCTTACTGAAGAGCACCGTCATATGATGCCACCTTTCCAACAAGTCAGTTCGTCAAATTTCTGTCCTGCTAGAGCTGCCCCAGTCAATTGTAAGTGCTGTTGTTATTATGAAGTGGAAACGTCTAGAAGCAACAACAACTCAGCCGCGAAGTGGTAGGCCACACAAGCTCACAGAACTGGACCACCGAGTGCTGAAGCGCGTAGCGTGTATAAATCATCTGTGCTTGGTTGCAACACTCACTACCGCATTCCAAACTGCCTCGTCAGGAGCTTCATGAAATGGATTTCCATGGCCGAGCAGGCGCTCACAGGCGTAAGATCACCATGCGCAATGCCAAACCTCGGTTGGACTGGTGTAAAGTTTGTCGCCATTGGAGTCTGTAGCAGTGGAAATGCGTTCTCTGAAGTGATGAATCACGCTTCACCATCTGGCAGTCCGACAGACTAATCTAAGTTTGGCGGATGCCAGGGGAACGCTACCTGCCCGAATGCATAGTGCCAACTGTAAAGTTTAGTGGAAGAGGAATAATGATCTGGGGCTGTTTTTCATGGTTCAGACTAAGCCTCTTAGTTCCAGTGAAGGGAAATCTTAACGCTACAGCATACAATGACATTCTAGACGATTCTGTGCTTCCAACTTTGTGGATGACAAGCAAGGTCCATAAATCAAGGTCCATTGAACACCTTTGGGATGAATTGGAATGCAGACTGCGAGCCAGGCCTAATCACCCAACATCAGTGCTCGATCTCACTAATGCTCTTGTGGCTGAATGGAAGTAAGTACCCGCAGCAATGTTCCAACATCTAGTGGAAAGCCTTCCAAGAAGAGTGGAAGCTGTCATAACAGCAAAGGGGGGACCAACTCCATATTATTGCCCATGATTTTGGAACGAGATGTTCGACAAGCAGGTGTCCACATACTTCAGTCATGTAGTATATTTATGTGTCTGTCGGTATACTGACGAGGAGGCCCACAAAGGTACAATTGGTATTGGTTTGTCTCATAATGTTATGCAGATCACAAGTGTCATCTACAATAAATGTTAATGAATGGTTTCTCTAAAACCTTATAGGACACAGTCACAGCAGCTTTTCCCTTAGCTCTTCAATGATGATCCCAGAGGATCTACATTCTGTAAAAGGTAAGTGTATGAAAATTGTTGTCAAAAGTTCAAAGTTTTTTAATTCTTGATTTTTACCACAAAAACCAAGGTAAGAATACCGTTGTGTCTACGTTTTGTTACTCATCTGCATCATTATAATTATCAACATCCACATGCCAGAGGATACATTTGACTTGGGGTTTTCCTCATATTTAAAAGAAAATCATTCTGCTTTGCCACTAAAATCATAATAAAACACTGGCAACTAAAAAAATAGTGCTATTGTTGTAATTGTTATGCTGATTAATAATAATGAAAAAATAATGGGGGGTGTCAAAAAAGTTCTTAGAGGAACCATTAATAGGTGTTCTTTGAAGAACTATAGGGATTCCCCCACAGCTTCAATTTGAAGAAACCCTAAAGGATCCTCCAGGAACCTTTTCTTTTTAGAGCGTATATAGTGCTTTTTAATGGTTCTTTATAGAACCATAAAAATGGGTACTTTATAGCACCATACAGGCTTCATTTAGAACTTGAGTATGGTTCTTTATTGAACCTTCAAAAAAGGCTTCTCAATAGCACCACAAATGGTTCTGCTATAACTACAAGCCAAATAACCCCTATTTCATACTATTTAGAACCATTATTTTTTATTCTAATGAGATGCCTCCCCTACATTTTAATTATCACTTAAAGAGCAAAGAACCCTTTTTGTGAACTGTAAAGAACCATTGAAGAGCTCAAAGGGTTCTAGAGTCATGATGGTTCCACATAGAACTATTACCCTTCCAAAGAATGAATGTATTTTACATTCAGCAAGCAAGAGTAAGTGTGCATCTCTCTTCAATTAGGCTATTAGTAAAATAAAATAACTCAAAATAAGTGTGCAACCTTGTAGTCAGGCTTTTCCTGGGACTCCACAATATTTAAGCGGAATAGCCGGCATTCCGGCTATTCACGGCAAACCATGAAGACAGAGAAAGGCTCGAGATGTAGCGTTAGAAGCATATGTATGTTAGCCCATAATTCATGAGCTTAATGTTAGGCTTAACACGGCAGTGAATATATCCAGTCAATTTACACAGTAATAAAATATTTTTTTATCAGATAAACAAATCACACTGTATGCGCTCAGGATGCTGTGCTTCCAGACCTCAAGAGGATTAGCTTTCCGCCCAAATAGCCTATTATAAGTACCGTAATAGCCTACGCAAAACCATACTTGCACAACAACATAAATCGCCTATCAAAGATCTTTGAGTTCCACCAACCACTGGCACTTCTTAAAATGGATCAACCCTGGCTAGTAGAGGGATATTTCACACCTACAAATTCAAGGTTTACTTTTGTTCCGTTGATCTCTAACAATATGTTATGTGCCAATATTACATTGATGTGTCCTTGACTAGGCTTCTTGATACTAGTACTAATATACGAACTAGTACTAAGCAAGTCTCTTCTTCTCATTGATGTCCTTTAGTAGTGTTTTTTTGTTGTTGCAGCAATTCAACAATGGTGCACTTCACAAAATAGATGGCATCATGAGGGTGGAAAATTACGTGGATGTATTGAAGCAACATCTCAAGGCTTTAGTCAGGAAGTTAAAGATTGGTCTCAAATGGGTCTTCCAAATGGACAATGACCCCAGGCATTCTTTCAAAGTTATGGCAAAATGGCTTAAGGACAACAAAGTCAAGGTATTGGAGTGGCCATCACAAAGCCCTGACCTCAATCCTATAGAACATTTGTGGGCAGAACTGAAAAAGTGTGTGCGAGCAAGGCGGCCTACAAACCTGACTCAGTTACACAAGCTCTGTCAGGAGACGTAGGCCAAAATTCACCCAAGTTATTGTGGGAAGCTTGTGGAAGGCTACCCGAAATGTTTGACCCAAGTTAAACAATTTAAAGGCAATGCTACCAAATACTAATTGAGTGTATGTAAACTTCTGACTCACTGGGAATGTCATGAAAGAAATAAAATCTGAAATAAATCATTCTCTCTACTATTATTCTGACATTTCAAATTCTTAAAATAAAGTGGTGATCCGAACTGACCTAAGACAGGGACTTTTTACTAGGATTAAATGCCAGGAATTGTGAAAAACTGAGTTTAAATGTATTTGGTATACACATTATTTACTGTACACACTCACACACACTACGCTTACACTCTCACACAAACCCACATACATTCACATACACTACATATGCACACAGACACACATAACACACACACGCATACCGATACACACAAACACACACACATTCACACTCATCATATGTTCTTTAATCTTACTCTTATTGTTACCTATTCTGATGCCTTGTCACTTTACCCTGCACAGAAAAACCAATGATGTACATTTAACTCTGAATGTTAACCAGTTTTAAAATATAACTTTTGAAAGTGTTCAAATGATCTTGCTTGTGGTGTTTGCATAGCTCTACTGTAGAGTAATACGCAACAGCTACAGTATACACTTGATTTAGATTAAACAGGACTCACTTTGCTTAGTGCTGAAGCTGTTAAAATTTCTCAGTGTAAGAAATACATTTTTGCAAATCATTTTAGGGTGTTGTTTTAACACTGTGTGGTGTAAAGCCTAATTAGCATATTACCCAGGTTGCCTTTTCTTTTCGAGTGAATTGTAGAGTTACCTCCCATGACTGTATTTGTTAGTGATAAAGGTATAAGAGCCTGTTGCTTTCATTAATTGAGTGCTCAATAAAATGCTGTCATTAGAAACTCAACTCAATGACATACTTTGATGGCTGAGGTTGACCAGTCACATTATGCTGGTTTGCAAAGTGATATGTAACTCCTATTGGAATTTGGACAGAGTTCAGATGTACAGCAGCTGGAATGATTATTCACCTGCAACTTACATGCAGAATGAGTGTCAGCGTAAGGTACATGGCTACTTAAACTACGACCTAAAGTTTAGAAAAATGTATATTACTTATCTCTGTGTATCGTAAGATTAAGTAATCAAGCAATGTACATGCAAAAAACACAGATATAAAAAAACAATTTAAAAAACAAATCTAGAGCATGCTGAGAAATATGATAATGATGGGTGTGGTTTTGATTGCTGTGCTATACTCTCCAAAGTGTAAAACAATAACTCTGGTTATTAACACCAGCACTGGTGTCACGCCCCCTGGCCATAGAGAGGCTTTTATTCTCTATTTTGGTTAGGCCAGGGTGTGACTAGGGTGGGCATTCTAGTTTCTTTAATTCTGTTTTCAATTTCTTTGTTTTTGGCCGAGTGTGGTTCCCAATCAGAGGCAGCTGTCTATCGTTGCCTCTGATTGGGAATCATACTTAGGTAGCCTTTTCTGTTTAGTGTCTGCCCCTGACAGAACTGTTTCGGTTTTTCACTTAGTTTTTTTGTTTGAGTGTTTTGTGAGAAATAAACTATCATGAACACTTAAAACGCTGCACTTTGGTCCGATCCTCATTCCGACGAGAGACGTGACAACTGGGGGTTACTCCACTCTTACAGTGTGAATTTAACTCCTGAATCAACACAAGAAATGTAACACTGAAAAATCAACACTGGCTCATTTGCTGTGTGCCTTTATGTACATACAGTATCTACCTCAAATACCTCATACCCTTGCAAATTGATCTGGTACTGGTACTCCCTGTATATAACTGAATTATTGTCTATTTTATTCCTCTTGCGTTTGTATCTGTATTACCTACTCTTCCTGGGGTCCAGCAAAATTAAGGCAGCCTATAAATTGCTTTTTTTTAAAACATTACAATACATTCACAGATTTCTCTTCCTGGGGTCCAGCACAATTAAGGCAGTTAATGCAATTTTAAAACATTACAATACATTCACAGATTTCCCAACACACTGTGTGCCCTCAGGCCCTTACTCCACCACTACCACACATCTACAGTGCCAAATCCATGTCTACGTGTGTGTATAGGGCTTATGTTATTGTGTGTATGCATGTGTCTGTGCCTGTGTGTGTTGCTTCACAGTCCCCGCTGTTCAATAAGGTGTTTTTTTAATCTGTTTTTTAAAATCTAATTGTACTGCTTGCATCAGTTACTTGATGTGGATAGAGTTCCATGTAGTCATGGCTCTATGTAGTACTGTACGCCTCCCATAGTCTGTTCTGGACTTGGGGACTGTGAAGAGACCTCTTGTGGCACGTCTTGTTGGGTATGCATGGGTGTCCGAGCTGTGTGCCAGTAGTTTAGAAAGACAGCTCGGTGCATTCAACATGTCAATACCTCTCATAAATACACGAAGTGAGGAAGTCAATTTCTCCTCCACTTTGAGCCAGAACAGATTTACATGCATATTACTAATATTAGCTCTCTGTATACATCCAAGGGCCAGCTGTGCTGCCCTGTTCTGAGCCAATTGCAATTTTCCTAAGTCCTTTGTTGTGGCACCTGACCACACGACTGAACAGTAGTTAACGTGCGGCAAAACTAGGGCCTGTAGGACCTGCCTTGTTGATAGTGTTAAGGCAGAGCAGCGCTTTATTATGGACAGACTTCTCCCCATCTTAGCTACTATTGTATCACTATGTTTTGACCATGACAGTTTACAATCTAGGTTACTCCAAGCAGTTTAGTTATCTCAACGTGCTCAATTTTCACATGATTTATTACAAGATTTAGTTGTGGTTTAGGGTTTAGTGAATGTTTTGTCCCAAATACTATGCTTTTAGTATAATAAATATTTAGGGCCAACTTATTCCTTGCCACTCACTCTGAAACTAACTGCGACTCTTTGTTACGTGTTGCAGTCATTTCAGTTGCTGTAGATAGCCCCCACAATCATTTTATTGTGTTACAATTGTTGTTCTAGTTTTTTAAAACTTTTATTTCTCTGCATCGTTGGGAAGGGCTCGTAAGCATGCAACTTTGTATTCGGCGCATGTGACTAATACAATTTGATATGATTCGATGATATAATTTAATCACTGCCATCTGGTGAGTTTAGCATTGGGCTAATGTAACGTAGCAGGCATAAAGGAAAACGCCTCTGAGAAGTTCCCACATCCAGTTTTCAGCTGAATAGGAAGATAGGTTAAATTAGCTGTATCCCTGAAAACTGAATGCATCCGGTTGCTGGCCACTCCGTTATGCCTTGCATAGGGCTAACGTGTGCTACATGTACAATTTTGTGTTCTGTCACATCAGTTTTTCGTCATGGTTCCCTTTCCCAGGTGCTCTTTGATTCCCATTCCCATTACAAGACGTAAAATAAACATTCCTCTCTCACCCAACACCACCCAATCTCTCTCTCTGTGTGTGTGTGTGCGCGCGCGCGCGTGCGTGTGTGTGTACCACTTAAATGTTTACAGAAGAACATTCCACAGCCACCCACACACCTCTATCTTATCAGCACTTCTTTTTAAGATGACATCATTGACTTCTGACATACAGTAGCTACTCTATAAATCCTGTGCTGTACATTACAGGATGTTAGCCTCCTTCTGTCCCCATCCAGGAACCACGGGATGTCATTACCTGAGACTGAAAAAGATAAATGATAAGCAATGGCTTGTTATCCCCTCTCCAGAGAAGATAGGGAGGAAAACAGATAAGATCCAACCTTGCAGTATTGATTGAGGCAGCTTGTTTGAGACCTGTCTTGTTTTGTTTTCATACCGTGGAAGAAGACTGTTCAAACCACTTTGCCTTGATGACTCAGCTAGCAGGAGGATTGTGGTCTCTCTCACAACTTAACAAAGGGATTTTTATAGTCTTTAAATTGAATTAACTTAATAGCAAAACAACAGCGATAGCCAGCGGTATTACAGAGGAGAGCCAGTGTGTGTGATAGCCAGCGGTATTACAGCGCTTCTGTTATGCAGGTGAATGAGGACCCAAAAGCGACTTGGCGAAAACAGAGTTTTTAATCCAGTAAAGTTACTATACAAACAAAAGGCATAATACTACTCGTAATGACGAGAACAGACTGGAGACTTGATCAAGAACTGCAGGTTGCCTCGGGAAGGCACTTGAACCTAGCAGACTCAGACACCTGCTCACCACGCAGCATCTGAGGGAAACACGACACGACAGGGCAATACATAGACACAGCACGGTGAACAATAGATAAGGATCCGACAGGGCAGGAACGGAAAACAAGGAGAGAAATAGGGACTCTAATCAGGGAAAAGGATCGGGAACAGGTGTGGGAAGACTAAATGATTGATTAGGGGAATAGGAACAGCTGGGAGCAGGAACGGAACGATAGAGAGAAGAGAGAGCGAGAGAGTGAGAGAGGGAGGGGGAGAGAGAGGGATAGAAAGAGGGAAAGAACCTAATAAGACCAGCAGAGGGAAACGAATAGAAGGGGAAGCACAGGGACAAGACATGATAATCAATGACAAAACATGACAGTACCCCCCACTCACCGAGCGCCTCCTGGCGCACTCGAGGAGGAACCCTGGCGGCAACGGAGGAAATCATCAATAAGCGAACGGTCCAGCACGTCCCGAGACGGAACCCAACTCCTCTCCTCAGGACCGTAACCCTCCCAATCCACTAAGTATTGGTGACCCCGTCCCCGAGAACGCATGTCCATGATCTTACGTACCTTGTAAATAGGTGCGCTCTCGACAAGGACGGGAGGGGGGAGGGAAGACGAACGGGGGTGCGAAGAAAGGGCTTGACACAGGAGACGTGGAAGACAGGATGGACGCGACGAAGATGTCGCGGAAGAAGCAGTCGCACAGCGACAGGATTGACGACCTGGGAGACACGGAACGGACCAATGAACCGCGGAGTCAACTTACGAGAAGCTGTCGTAAGAGGAAGGTTGCGAGTGGAAAGCCACACTCTCTGGCCGCAACAATACCTTGGACTCTTAATCCTGCGTTTATTGGCGGCTCTCACAGTCTGTGCCCTGTAACGGCAAAGTGCAGACCTCACCCTCCTCCAGGTGCGCTCACAACGTTGGACAAACGCTTGAGCGGAGGGAACGCTGGACTCGGCAAGCTGGGATGAGAACAGAGGAGGCTGGTAACCCAGACTACTCTGAAACGGAGATAACCCGGTAGCAGACGAAGGAAGCGAGTTGTGAGCGTATTCTGCCCAGGGGAGCTGTTCTGCCCAAGACGCAGGGTTTCTGAAAAAAGGCTGCGTAGTATGCGACCAATCGTCTGATTGGCCCTCTCTGCTTGACCGTTAGACTGGGGATGAAACCCGGAAGAGAGACTGACGGACGCACCAATCAAACGACAGAACTCCCTCCAAAACTGTGACGTGAATTGCGGGCCTCTGTCTGAAACGGTGTCTAACGGGAGGCCATGAATTCTGAACACATTCTCGATGATGATTTGTGCCGTCTCCTTAGCGGAAGGAAGTTTAGCGAGGGGAATGAAATGTGCCGCCTTAGAGAACCTATCGACAACCGTAAGAATCACAGTCTTCCCCGCAGACAAAGGCAGACCGGTAATGAAGTCTAGGGCGATGTGAGACCATGGTCGAGAAGGAATGGGGAGCGGTCTGAGACGACCGGCAGGAGGAGAGTTACCCGACTTAGTCTGCGCGCAGTCCGAACAAGCAGCCACGAAACGGCGCGTGTCACGCTCCTGAGTCGGCCACCAAAAGCGCTGGCGAATAGACGCAAGAGTGCCTCGAACACCGGGATGACCAGCTAACTTGGCAGAGTGAGCCCACTGAAGAACAGCCAGACGAGTGGAAACAGGAACGAAAAGGAGGTTACTAGGACAAGCGCGCGGCGACGCAGTGTGCGTGAGTGCTTGCTTAACCTGTCTTTCAATTCCCCAGACTGTCAACCCGACAACACGCCCATAAGGAAGAATCCCCTCGGGATCAGTAGAAGCCACAGAAGAACTAAACAGACGGGATAAGGCATCAGGCTTGGTGTTTTTGCTACCCGGACGGTAAGAAATCACAAACTCGAAACGAGCGAAAAACAACGCCCAACGAGCTTGACGGGCATTAAGTCGTTTGGCAGAACGGATGTACTCAAGGTTCTTATGGTCTGTCCAAACGACAAAAGGAACGGTCGCCCCCTCCAACCACTGTCGCCATTCGCCTAGGGCTAAGCGGATGGCGAGCAGTTCACGGTTACCCACATCATAGTTGCGCTCAGATGGCGACAGGCGATGAGAAAAATAAGCGCAAGGATGAACCTTATCGTCAGACTGGAAGCGCTGGGATAGAATGGCTCCCACGCCTACCTCTGAAGCGTCAACCTCGACAATGAATTGTCTAGTGACGTCAGGAGTAACGAGGATAGGAGCGGACGTAAAACGTTCTTTTAGAAGATCAAAAGCTCCCTGGGCGGAACCGGACCACTTAAAACACGTCTTGACAGAAGTAAGAGCTGTGAGAGGGGCAGCAACTTGACCGAAATTACGAATGAAACGCCGATAGAAATTAGCGAAACCTAAAAAGCGCTGCAACTCGACACGTGACCTTGGAACGGGCCAATCACTGACAGCTTGGACCTTAGCGGAATCCATCTGAATGCCTTCAGCGGAAATAACGGAACCGAGAAAAGTAACGGAGGAGACATGAAAAGAGCACTTCTCAGCCTTTACGTAGAGACAATTCTCTAAAAGGCGCTGTAGAACACGTCGAACGTGCTGAACATGAATCTCGAGTGACGGTGAAAAAATCAGGATATCGTCAAGATAGACAAAAACAAAGATGTTCAGCATGTCTCTCAGAACATCATTAACTAATGCCTGAAAAACAGCTGGCGCATTGGCGAGACCAAACGGCAGAACCCGGTACTCAAAATGCCCTAACGGAGTGTTAAACGCCGTTTTCCACTCCTCCCCCTCTCTGATGCGCACGAGATGGTAAGCGTTACGAAGGTCCAACTTAGTAAAGCACCTGGCTCCCTGCAGAATCTCGAAGGCTGATGACATAAGGGGAAGCGGATAACGATTCTTAACCGTTATGTCATTCAGCCCTCGATAATCCACGCAGGGGCGCAGAGTACCGTCCTTCTTCTTAACAAAAAGAACCCCGCCCCGGCCGGAGAGGAAGAAGGCACTATGGTACCGGCGTCAAGAGACACAGATAAATAATCCTCGAGAGCCTTACGTTCGGGAGCCGACAGAGAGTATAGTCTACCCCGAGGAGGAGTGGTCCCCGGAAGGAGATCAATACTACAATCATACGACCGGTGAGGAGGAAGGGAGTTGGCTCGGGACCGACTGAAGACCGTGCGCAGATCATGATATTCCTCCGGCACTCCTGTCAAATCGCCAGGTTCCTCCTGAGAAGTGGGGACAGAAGAAATGGGAGGGATGGCAGACATTAAACACTTCACATGACAAGAAACGTTCCAGGATAGGATAGAATTACTAGACCAATTAATAGAAGGATTATGACATACTAGCCAGGGATGACCCAAAACAACAGGTGTAAAAGGTGAACGAAAAATCAAAAAAGAAATAGTCTCACTGTGGTTACCAGATACTGTGAGAGTTAAAGGTAGTGTCTCAAATCTGATACTGGGAAGATGACTACCATCTAAGGCAAACATGGGCGTAGGCTTGTCTAACTGTCTGAAAGGAATGTCATGTTTCCGAGCCCATGCTTCGTCCATGAAACAACCCTCAGCCCCAGAGTCAATCAAGGCACTGCATGTAGCACCCGAACCGGTCCAGCGTAGATGGACCGACATAGTAGTACAGGATCTAGATGAAGAGACCTGAGTAGTAGCGCTCACCAGTAGCCCTCCGCTTACTGATGAGCTCTGGCCTCTTACTGGACATGAATTGACAAAATGTCCATCAAATCCGCAATAGAGGCACAGGCGGTTGGTGATCCTCCGTTCCCTCTCCTTGGTCGAGATGCGAATACCTCCCAGCTGCATGGGCTCAGTCTCTGAGCCAGAGGAGGGAGATGGTTGCGATGCGGAGCAGGGAAACACCGTTGACGCGAGCTCTCTTCCACGAGCTTGGTGACGAAGATCTACCCGTCGTTCTATGCGGATGGCGAGAGCAATCAAAGAGTCCACACTGGAAGGAACCTCCCGAGAGAGAATCTCATCTTTGACCACTGCGTGGAGTCCCTCCAGAAAACGAGCGAGCAGCTTTGCCTTGATGACTCAGCTAGCAGGAGGATTGTGGTCTCTCTCACAACTTAACAAAGGGATTTTTATAGTCTTTAAATTGAATTAACTTAATAGCAAAACAACAGCGATAGCCAGCGGTATTACAGAGGAGAGCCAGTGTGTGTGATAGCCAGCGGTATTACAGCGCTTCTGTTATGCAGGTGAATGAGGACCCAAAAGCGACTTGGCGAAAACAGAGTTTTTAATCCAGTAAAGTTACTATACAAACAAAAGGCATAATACTACTCGTAATGACGAGAACAGACTGGAGACTTGATCAAGAACTGCAGGTTGCCTCGGGAAGGCACTTGAACCTAGCAGACTCAGACACCTGCTCACCACGCAGCATCTGAGGGAAACACGACACGACAGGGCAATACATAGACACAGCACGGTGAACAATAGATAAGGATCCGACAGGGCAGGAACGGAAAACAAGGAGAGAAATAGGGACTCTAATCAGGGAAAAGGATCGGGAACAGGTGTGGGAAGACTAAATGATTGATTAGGGGAATAGGAACAGCTGGGAGCAGGAACGGAACGATAGAGAGAAGAGAGAGCGAGAGAGTGAGAGAGGGAGGGGGAGAGAGAGGGATAGAAAGAGGGAAAGAACCTAATAAGACCAGCAGAGGGAAACGAATAGAAGGGGAAGCACAGGGACAAGACATGATAATCAATGACAAAACATGACAGCTTCAGTCAGTCTGTAGATTTATATACACGCGTTGTCCAGAGGGTGGTGCTGTGGGGCTGTTGTTGTAACAGCAGGGGGAGAACCCTTGAGGACCAAACTGTCCTTCGTAGCTCAGTTGGTAGATCATGGCACTTGTAATGCCAGGGTAGTGGGTTAGATTCGTGTGAACATGCATACATAAAATGTATGTATGTATGTATGTATGTATGTATGTATGTATGTATGTATGTATGTATGTATGTATGTATGTATGTATGTATGTATGTATGTATGTATGTATGTATGTATGTATGTATGTATGTATGTATGTATGTATGTATGTATGTATGTATGTATGTATGTATGTATGTATGTATGTATGTATGTATGTATGTATGTATGTATGTATGTATGTATGTATGTATGTATGCATGTATGTATGTATGTATGTATCTATGCCTGACTGACTGACAGTAAGTCACTTTAGATTAAAGTGTCTGCTAAATGGCATGTATTTGCTGAATAAACTATCCTCTGCCTACCACTATTGGGCAATAAGTTTGCTATTACAGCCAATCATACTACAATGTAATGGATAGTATATGATTGATTGAAATCAGGGGGGGGGGGACTGTCAATTGTTCGTATGTTAGTCATATGCAATATCTCAGACAGCACTGGCCTGATTTTGGCAAAACTTCTGACTAACAAATTACACAATTTGTTAGTCACACCAGAGAGGAAGCGAGAGGGATAAGTGGGCACAAAGTCTGTATTCTCCAGCAGGTGGTGATTTTTACACTCATGCAAGGAGTTTTTGTTTGAAGGTCAATGAGTTTCAAATTTGGTTGAACAAAAAATGGAATGGTTTATTTGCTCGATTAGAAGTTTAGTAGTGCTTAGATTTTTACGAGTGGACTGATAAGTAGAACGTCACGTCCCAGCAAAAATCACTTCATATCGGAGTTGTGCTGCTTGTTCACATGCGTATCTGCCCTCTCATTGGCTAGAATGGTGCCACCTGATCTTGCCTCCCCATGACTGCCTTCTCGTCCGACTACCAGTCTTTTTTAGCTAACAATCCACTATTTTGCCACTCCTTGTCATTGCCAAAAAGTATTTGGCACATGACGTGGATTACAGGGAGTGGATTAGCTGAAGAGACTAGTACCCACGCGAACTGCCGTCCCCATTTTCTAAGACGTTTGTTTTCATTGTTAGAGCAGCCACTTGATAATCTGGTCAACATTATGGATCATCTGTGGTCACACACTATAACTGAAATGTCACACGTGACATCTCAGTTGGCCCAAGGAGGCATTCATGGGGGATCACATGTTGACCGTTGCCTTGTTTGATTTCATTTCAGTGTCGTACACCATTTGGGGCCCAGCCCATATGGGTTTATAAGACACTATTGAAGTACTTGTGCACAAAATACAATATGCAGCATACTGACGTAACATAAAAATCTATACGTTAATAAAAACCTAACCGATTCTAGAAAATATATGGCGAAGGGTTTAATTTGCCGACACTATTGATGTCAATGACTTTTAGAGACATTTGGCTTGTGTATTACTGCAGAAGATGTTGCATTGGCTCTCATGACCTCGTGCAGTGTGATTGAGTGGCTCTCAGACCTCACCATAGCTCCTGCTATCTACAGGCCTTTGGAGGACACCCAAGAACATATAAGGAGAGATTGGGTTTCTCATAACTCCCTCTAAAAAAACAGGATTTGATTACGCGATATGATTTATGCTTTTAGTCGGGCACCATTCGTTTGTCTCATTGCGTTATTAATGTAGCTGGACATCTACAGTATTTAGCTATAAGCCATTTAGAAGAAGTAAAAAAGATAATGGTCATTTTTCAGATATTACAAGTGCAATATACACTACCACTCAAAAGTTTGGACACACCTACTCATTTAAGGGTTTTTCTTTATTTTGACTATTTCCTTCAATGTAGATTAATAACAAAGACATCAAAACTATGAAATAACACACATGGAATCATGTGGTAAACAAAAAAAGTGTTAAACAAATCAAAATGTATTTTATATTCTTCAAAGTAGCCATCCTTTGCCTTGATGACAGCTTTGCACACTCTTGGCATTCTCTCATGCTCCATTTGCTACTAATGGGCCCATAAAATATAATAGCTGAATGACTGTGAGAGGCACAATTACCAATATCCATGTTTTCTATCAAACCAGATGACAGTCAGTAGCTCAATTCGTCAGTGCTTTGAAACGTGTAGTGAACAAAATGTCAAGACCGGTTGATGCTGTGCAGCCATGTCCTATACAACGAGAACTCTCACACAGTGCTTCTGTACACTGTAGCTCATGTTAGTGCAGCTCACAATCATGTCTTATCTGCCTCCTTGCTCTGGATTATCTACTACCGACTCATTGACTGACTGACTGACTGACTGACTGACTGACTGACTGACTGACTGACTGACTGACTGACTGACTGACTGACTGACTGACTAACTGACTGATGTTCTTCCAAAGCATTTTCTCAACTGACCCTATCCACCCACATTGAGACATAGACACTAACACACAGATGTACACACACACACACACACACACACACACACACACACACACACACACACACACACACACACACACACACACACACACACACACACACACACACACACACACACACACACACACACACACACACACACACACACACACACACACACACACACACACACACACACACACACACACACACATAAACCATCTGGAACCTTTCCCGCCAGGGCGCCAAACAAAGCAAACAAGACTCATTTTTAAAAAGTAGATTGCAATAGAGCATGTCTTATGTTGAGTAATGTATTACTCAAAAGATCTGAACATTCTAAGGAATTCAACGGAGAGCATGGTGCAACATGAAACCCATTGTATAATTTGTTAAAGTAGCTACTGTGTATGTGCACTGTGTAGTATTGGTTTGAGAAAAGTAAATGCACTTACTACATTGTGTCTTCTATATTGATTTGATTTTCTATAGTGAAGACAGGTGATTATGTCAAACAATTAGGGCTCAACTCGTATTTGTTTTCTTTCAAATATTTTGCTCTTGGTTGAGCTTACTTCGCTACTATTAAACCTAGGTCTGGACTGTTTACATGGCTGCATGCTAACCCTAACCTTAACCCTAACCCTAACCTTAACCTTAACCCTAACCCTAACCCTTAAACCTAACCCAAGATGTATTAGTAATCGGCTGTATTTAGGTGGGTTGATCCAACCGATTTTGCCCTCATTGTATGTTGCCTTCCTACACACATATCCCTCTCCTTTGCCCAGCATCTTACCGTACACACTTGTCCAGGCTCGGCATCATCAGCACCGTTCAAAGAAGGAAAGCTTTTACTACTTAAACACTTTATTTGGAATTTTTCCTACATATGACAGATGTTCAACTAACAAAATCTTACAATACAAACATTTCCCTTCCTGGTTTGCATGTGAACATTTTTTTTCTACTTTCTTTCAAACAGCATGTTTGGCTCTACCAGAGCCCTTCCCTGGTTGGTATTTCACAAGAATCTTCCCGTAAGTGCATTCTCCACGGTGTGAAGGAGGCGGTGGCCATGTCTGGCCAATGTTACCAGTCTCTGCCAACAATGATGCCATGCTGTCGTGGATGGCCCTTCCAAACCCACAACATTTTTTTGGACAGTCTATTTACGAAAACCAAGCAAGGCCAGCTTTAAGAGTCCCCGGGACAGATATCTTTGGCAATGTTTTTAAAGTGGATGTTTTTGAAGACCGAGCAAGATCAAGAACCACAGCATGGTAGCATGGGAGCTGGCTCAGTCAGGCTCGAGCTGAGAGAGGTCTGAGGGACACACACACACACTGCGCACACACACACACACACACACACACACACACACACACACACACACACACACACACACACACACACACACACACACACACACACACACACACACACACACACACACACACACACACACACACACACACACACACACACACACACACACACACACACACACACACACACACACACACACACACACACACACTGGCTCTCCGCAATCCATTAATCCTGAGCCCACACATATATAGCAGCCATATTGTGTATCTACATAGTTCCTCAGAGATATATGCTAGCCCACACATATATAGCAGCCATATTGTGTATCTACATAGTTCCTCAGAGATATATGCTAGCCCACACATATATAGCAGCCATATCGTGTATCTACATAGTTCCTCAGAGATATATGCTAGCCCACACATATATAGCAGCCATATTGTGTATCTACATAGTTCCTCAGAGATATATGCTAGCCCACACATATATAGCAGCCATATTGTGTATCTACATAGTTCCTCAGAGATATATGCTAGCCCACACATATATAGCAGCCATATTGTGTATCTACATAGTTCCTCAGAGATATATGCTAGCCCACACATATATAGCAGCCATATTGTGTATCTACATAGTTCCTCAGAGATATATGCTAGCCCACACATATATAGCAGCCATATTGTGTATCTACATAGTTCCTCAGAGATATATGCTAGCCCACACATATATAGCAGCCATATTGTGTATCTACATAGTTCCTCAGAGATATATGCTAGCCCACAATTTAACTCCTTGTATTTTGGTTTCAACATATCCTTATTTATAGCCTAATATTTATATTTTGACCGAGGGCTAATGTGTCTTATGTAACAGCACTTATGTTTTCAACCACATTTTAAACAACAGTAGTACACTCTTACAAAAAAGGGTTCCAAAAGGCTTCTTCGGCTGTCCCCATAGGAGAACCCTTTTGGGAAACCCACTGTGGAAAGGCTTCTACATGGAACCCTAAATATTTCTACTTGGAACCAAAAAGGGTTCTTCAAAGGGTTCTTATGTGGACTGCCACATAAAGTAAAAAGTACCCTTTTGTGTCCATGCCACAAAAGTACCCTTTTAGGTAATAGATAGCATTTTTTACTAAAAGTGTAGTAGTGTTTTCTGTATGTTAGTGATTGAATGTTGATTTATATATTTTATTTTTATTTCACCTTTATTTGACCAGGTAGGCAAGTTGAGAACAAGTTCTCATTTACAATTGCGACCTGGCCAAGATAAAGCAAAGCAGTTCGACACATACAACAACACATGGAGTAAAACAAACGTAGAAAAATAAGTCTATATACAATGTGAGCAAGTGAGGTGAGATAAGAAAAGTAAATGCAAAAAAAGGCCATGGCCATTTTTAATGAATTTCTTTGCAAATTATGGTGGAAAATAAGTATTTGGTCAATAACAAAAGTTTATCTCAATACTTTGTTATCTACCCTTTGTTGGCAATGACAGAGGTCAAACGTTTTCTGTAAGTCTTCACAAGGTTTTCACACACTGTTGCTGGTATTTTGGCCCATTCCTCCATGCAGATCTCCTCTAGAGCAGTGATGTTTTGGGGCTGTTGCTGGGCAACACGGACTTTCAACTCCCTCCAAATATTTTCTATGGGGTTGAGATCTGGAGACTGGCTAGGCCACTCCAGGACCTTGAAATGCTTCTTACGAAGCCACTCCTTCGTTGACCGGGGCTGTGTGTTTGGGATCATTGTCATGCTGAAAGACCCAGCCACGTTTCATCTTCAATGCCCTTGCTGATGGAAGGAGGTTTTCACTCAAAATCTCACGATTCATTCTTTCCTTTACACGGATCAGTCGTCCTGGTCCCTTTGCAGAAAAACAGCCCCAAAGCATGATGTTTCCACCCCCATGCTTCACAGTAGGTATGGTGTTCTTTGGATGCAACTCAGCATTCTTTGTCCTCCAAACACGACGAGTTGAGTTTTTACCAAAAAGTTATATTTTGGTTTCATCTGACCATATGACATTCTCCCAATCTTCTTCATCCAAATGCTCTCTAGCAAACTTCAGACGGGCCTGGACATGTACTGGCTTAAGCAGGGGGACACGTCTGGCACTGCAGGATTTGAGTCCCTGGCAGCGTAGTGTGTTACTGATGGTAGGATTTGTTACTTTGGTCCCAGCTCTCTGCAGGTCATTCACTAGGTCCCCCCGCGTGGTTCTGGGATTTTTGCTCACTGTTCTTGTGATCATTTTGACCCCACGGGGTGAGATCTTGCGTGGAGCCCCAGATCGAGGGAGATTATCAGTGGTCTTGTATGTCTTCCATTTCCTAATAATTGCTCCCACAGTTGATTTCTTCAAACCAAGCTGCTTACCTATTGCAGATTCAGTCTTCCCAGCCTGGTACAGGTCTACAATTTTGTTTCTGGTGTCCTTTGACAGCTCTTTGGTCTTGGCCATAGTGGAGTTTGGAGTGTGACTGCTTGAGGTTGTGGACAGGTGTCTTTTATACTGATAACAAGTTCAAACAGGTGCCATTAATACAGGTAACGAGTGGAGGACAGAGGTGCCTCTTGAAGAAGAAGTTACAGGTCTGTGAGAGCCAAAAATCTTGCTTGTTTGTAGGTGACCAAATACTTATTTTCCACCATAATTTGCAAATAAATTCATAAAACATCCTACAATGTGATTTTCTGGATTCTTTTTCCGGATTTTGTCTGTCATAGTTGAAGTGTACCTATGATGAAAATTACAGGCCTCTATCATCTTTTTAAGTGGGAGAACTTGCACAATTGGTAGGTGACTAAATACTTTTTTGCCCCACTGTAAGTGTTTCCAGTTACAGAGATTTTCGTAGTTCGTTCCAGTCATTGGCAGCAGAGAACTGGAAGGAGAGGCGGCCAAAGGAAGAATTGGTTTTGGGGGTGTCCAGAGAGATATACCTGCTGGAGTGCATGCTACAGGTGGGTACTGCTATGGTACCAGCGAGCTGAGATAAGGGGGAACTTTACCTAGCAGGGTCTTGTAGATGACCTGGAGCCAGTGGGTTTGGGTAGTATATGGGGCTTTGGTGACAAAACGGATGGCACTGTGATAGACTGCATCCAATTTATTGAGTAGAGTATTGGAGGCTATTTTGTAAATGACATCGCCGAATTCGAGGATCGGTAGGATGGTCAGATTTACAAGGGTATGTTTGGTAGCATGAGTGAAGGATGCTTTGTTGTGAAATAGGAAGCCAATTCTAGATTTAATTTTGGATTGGAGATGTTTGATGTGAGTCTGGAAGGAGAGTTTACAGTCTAACCAGACACCTAGGTATTTGTAGTTGTCCACATATTCTAAGTCAGAGCCGTCCAGAGTAGTGATGTTGGACAGGCGGGCAGGTGCAGGAAGAGATCGGTTGAAGAGCATGCATTTAGTTTTACTTGTATTTAAGAGCAATTGGAGGCCACGGAAGGAGAGTTGTATGGCATTGAAGCTCGCCTGGAGGGTTGTTAACACACTGTCCAAAGAATGGCCAGAAGTATACAGACTGGTGTCGTCTGCGTAGAGGTGGATCAGAGACTCACCAGCAGCAAGAGCGACATCATTGATGTATACAGAGAAGAGAGTCGGTCCAAGAATTGAACCATGTGGCACCTCCATAGAGACTGCCAGAGGCCAGGACAACAGACCCTCCGATTTGACACACTGAACTCTATCAGGGAAGTAGTTGGTGAATCAGGCGAGGTAATCATTTGAGAAACCAAGGCTGTCGAGTCTGCCGATGAGGATGTGGTGATTGACAGAGTCTAAAGCCTTGTCCAGGTTAATGAATACGGCTGCACAGTATTGTTTCTTATTGATGGCGGTTAAGATATCGTGCACAAATAGTGTCCATATTTGCATTTTGTACAGTTGTGCATCCCTGTTGTCTTAATAATATTAGCAGAAACAGTGACAACACCAAAAGGCTCCCTAGTGGCGCAGCGGTCTAAGGCACTGAATATCAGTGCTAAAAGCATCACTACAGACCCCGGTCTGATACTTGGTTAGATCCCAGGCTGTATCACAACCGGCTGTGATCGGGAGTCCCATAGGGTGGTGCACACTTGGCCCAGTGTAATCAACGTTAGGGGAGGATTTGGCATTGATATTTCATCATTGTAAATAAGAATTTGTTCTGACTTGCCTAGTAAAATAAAGGTTACATTTTTTTAAAGTTTGGAAGTTGGAACAAACAGACTTCTGAATTCCGGAACCTCTTAGATTCTGATACGATTTCAGGGAAAGTGTTTGACTGGCCTGAACCAAAGCCTTGTAAAATAAGGCATAGGGGGAAAAGGGCTTACACCATCTATTACCAAACACTCCTCCTTCATTGCCATTTAGAAAGACTGATAAGCGGTTATTGAAGATTGAAAACAGGTTTGGCCTATTGTTTGAACTCACTAATGGTAAAGTATGCTGATCTCATGGTTCTGAAGAGAGCGGTTGAAAGCCAACAGTTGATAGAGTGGCAAATAAATACATTTCAGGAGATTGGTATGATTCGATACTTGAGAAGTGGAGCAAGGAGCTACGCCAGACAGCTGTCCAGCGACAGGAAAATGTTAGGGCATTTCAAAAGGCATAGGGCCACCAACAGATTTAGAAAACTGGAGTCAGCTGTAGGCAGTAGAAGAAACACACATACACATGTGCAAGCACACACACAAACACAGGGGCACACAGGGGTACTCCTATCCTCTCAATATAACGTGGACAAAGCACAACAAAGTCTCCCTCGGGCTAGGGTGGAATTTGTTGACTACTGGGGAATACCATAAATAATTATATAGATCCAAAAAAAAGAACAACACATTTTGAAGTTCTTGTGCCACAGCAGTTGTTGTAGTATTCTTAGGGACATTATAGTCTTAATTTCTCCTGGATACTCCATCCCTGCCCTGTAGCCCTGTAGCCCTCGAGGTCAGAGCTCCCAATGTGCGTGGACCACAAGGTCAGCAGGGGAGACCTGGGTGTCAGCCCTGCATCCCTGACGACGCCCAGGGTGGGGGTCATACAAAGTGCTCTGTTGTTCCGTTATACGTTCCCACAGAAACCTGAGCCCTGAAATACAGAAAGAGCGCTTCCGAGTTTTTTATGCTTTGACGTTCTTAATCTTCACATGACTATTAAGCTAGATATATCTGGGTTTTTTTTTGTTGCTTTGGATGCATCTCAATCCACCGCATCCGTCTATGTCACACTTCTGCATCTGCGGTGCAGGTGACAGAGCGAGAGTGGTGTTTGTCAGACCATGAGATGTCCCGAACATCGGCCTTCTCATAAAGTTGTATGTAATATCCGAACGGTTTGGCCTACAAACTATTATGCAGTGGTGTAAAGTACTTAAAAATACTACTTATTAAGTCGTTTTGTGGGGTATCGGTACTATTTACTATTACTTTACTATTTATATGTTTAACTACTTTTTACTTTTACTTCACTACAATCCTAAAGAAAATGATGTACTTTTTACTCCATACATTTTCCCTGACACCCAAAAGTCATTTGTGAATGCTTAGCAGGACAGGAAAATGGTCCAATTCACACACTTACCAAGAGAACAAAGCAGGACAGGAAAATGGTCCAATTCACACACTTATCAAGAGAACATCCGTGGTCATCCCTACTGCCTCTGATTTGGCGGACTCACTGAACACACGTGCATCGCTTGTAAATGATGTCTGAAGGTTGGAGAATAAGGGATCGAATACATGTCAAATGTTTCCTGATCTTACTTATGTATCAAGGGGTCTTAAAATTCTAAATCAAATAGCTAAAACATCCATGGTATGACCTTCTTAAAACAATTCCATATAGCTTAGAACTCCCCCGGCTTAGACAGGTTTATGGGTTAATCAAGTTATATCACACGTGAACCCATAAGGTATACGGATAATGTGAACCCACAGCATATGATATAGATCGATATATACTCTATGGCTGATCCATCTGTGCAGTTGAACTACATGCGGTCATTGGATGCATGAGACCCGATGGCACCAAAGGCAAAAATGGATTCCCAAATGACAATGGAAATACACTCTGAGGGAGTTTTACCTCTCTCGTCAATCAACTTTCAGTCTCTGTTATCCATTTAGCAGATGTCCATGGCTTTAGCTTGCTCCCAATATTGAAACGAACGTTCGTGATTTGTTGGGTGAGGTCAGACGTTTACCATTGATCTATTTCTCATTTGCAAACACAGCAACCTCGTGACCCAAATGTAATCTTAGACTGTCTGTGTACCCTCAGAGGACTTGTAATATTTCATTAATTGTGATATCTAATCGGAATTCCAGTCACTGGTCCACAGAGGGCATGGGAGGTTAGAGAGTGGGAGATTCCAGGAAAACTTACTGGGCTGGAGAGAAAGCTGGAACAAAGCCACTACAATATCTGTGATAGATCTCATCTGGCCATGAGGAAGCAACCACATGAACAGCAATTTTCTAAAGACGGATGAGTGAGCAATCTGTAGTAGAGAGTATTGGAGTGGTTGATGAAGTGTGATATTCAACTATGTGGCTGTGAATATGATACATGATACGTCAGTATCTTTTCCTCTCTCTCTCTCCTCATGCATGCCCTTGTCATCATCTGTACTCAACAGTCAATTGGAGTCAAGTAGCTATGTTCAGATGCTGTAAGACTTTCCTGGAAAACAGTTGTTTTTTCCATGTATTCCCACATAGTTACTCAGCAAATTGGGAACATCCCCAGAAGATAAGTTAAGATTCTCATTCATTGGAATGTTCTCCTACTATTCACTAAAATGTTCCCAGCAAACCAAAATTGGTTTTGTTAAGGTTCCCAGAACATTTGTGAGGTTGCGGCAAATTTTCTCATAACACAAAATCTGTCCAGCCGTTTTGATGATTATACGTTTGTTTAAAACATCCGAGAACACATGTTGTCAGTTCTTTAAATGTTCCTAAAATGTTTCTTTAGGTTGTGGGAACATTGTGGGAATATGACAACAGAACGCAAAACACTAAAACTGTCTAGTTGTGCTGACATTGAGATAATGTTTGTATCAGGGTGCACAAAACATTCCTTTGATGTTGCAAGAATGTCAACAGAACAGCCTTTCTGAGTTCTTTAAAGGTTCCCAGACAATTTCATTCATTTGTGAGAACAGTGTGGGTTTAAAAAAAGTAACACTAACATTGTGAGAACAGTGTGGGTACATTAAAATAAACAAGTTCCCAAAGCACAAAATATGCTCAGTTGTGATGACATTCTTTGTTCGGTTGCACAGGACATTCCCTTATGGTTGTAATAATGCTGGCACAACACTTGGTGTACATTCTTTAAAGGTTCCCAGAGCATTTAATTACGTTATGGGAATTGTCTGGGATGTTGCAAGAATATTTGTGTGATATTCACATATTGTACTTGAGGTTGCAAAGAACATTCCCTCAATGTTGCACAATGTTCAACCATTTCTGACATTCACAGCATATTTATTTTAGGTATAACATAATATTCAAACCTTTCCTCCTCAGGAGACTGAAACGATTTTGCATGGGTCCCCAGATCCTCAAAAAGTTCTACAGCTGCACCATCGAGAGCATCCTGACTGGTTGCATCACTGCCTGGTAGAGCAACTGCTCTGGCATCTGACCGTAAGGTGCTACAGAGGGTAGTGCGTATGGCCCAGTACATCACTGTGGCCAAGCTTCCTGCAATCCAGGACCTATATAATAGGCGGTGTCAGAGGAAATCCCATAAAATTGTCAGAGATTCCAGTCACCCAAGTCATAGACTGTTCTCTCTGGTACTGGACCGCCAAGTCTAAGACCAAAAGGCTCCTTAACAGCTTCTGGTGAACAAGCCATAAGACTGGTGAACAATTAATCCACCGGACTATTACATTGACCTCCCTCCCATTTGTTTTGTACACAGCTTCCACTCGCTGTTTATTATCTATTCATAGTCACTTCACCCCTACCTACATGTACAAATGACCTCTAATATGTACCCCCGCATACTGACTCGGTAAAGGTACCCCCTGTATATAGTCTCATTATTGTTATGTTAGTGTTACTTTTTTTATTTTTTTACTTTTGTTTATTCGGTGAATATTTTCTTAACTCTTCTTGAACTGCACTGTTGGTTAAGGGCTTGTAAGCATTTCACAGTAAGGTCTACCCTTGTTGTATTCGGCGCATGTAACACATACATTTTGATTTGATGTTCACACAATATACATTTGACCTTGACTTGGAGGTGTTATGTTATAGTTAGATTTTACATGATATTTCCACAACATTCTCAGCAAGCACATTTCTAGTTCCTTAAAGCATACGGAAGCAGATTGGAAAACATCCCCATTATGTTTCTCTACAGATTTAATGGCAATTCACATTTGAGGATTGTATTCTAGGCCCACTTGTCATGGAAGTTTGAATCAATGAAGAAGAGACAAGGTCAATCCCCAATCAGGTGATTATTCATAACATATTAATAAGGAAAGCATGGAGTAATAATGATGGCTGGTTCGAGCCATGAGAGAAAGAATGCAAACACCTTTTATACAAAGATACACCCCCTTAGCCTACACAACAAACAACAGATGTGTGGAATGGGTCACAAGGTTTGGATTCGTATGAAAGAAAGTCATAATTCACAGCAGACAGTGTCTGCTGTAAAGACTGTTCTCGTTGTGTGGAAATCAGGGCCTGGCCCCTAAAAAAAAGGTTCCCCTCATCATTATCCATACCCGAGCCATCTCCACCCTGGTTCCTCCCAGGACACAAACACCAACACATTCTATGGAATGTGAGCTCCAAGAGAGGACAAGACCACCATAAATCAGTTGCTAGAGTTAAATCTCAGAAGCTCCTCTCAGTTCACACAGACGCAATAGAGTTCTAAGAACCCCATTCTGTTGCATAAAACAACCATTTAATGCAAAAACAGCATCATAACATAATCTTGTAATTTCTCTACGATGCACTACAAGGTGATATAGAAACACATGGCATTTCATTTTAACAGCACTTAATCATAGAAACATAACCATATTGTTTACACTTCATATGTTATCTAACTTTAGGATGATTCACTAAAATGTTCCCAGCAAACCAAAATTGGTTGCGACAAATGTTTTCATAACACAAAAGCTGTCCAGGCGTGCTGATGATTATACAATGTTTGTATAAAACATTTGCCAGTCCTCTTCTGGCATTGCCGGGTGTAGATTATAAGAGGCCAGATTGATTACATTAAGGCCAGATTGTTTTTCAAAATGTTCAAACTTTCATAGATGATCAGCAGTCAAATAATAATCACAGTGGTAGTAGAGGGTGCAACAGGTTAGCAGCACGTCAGGAGTAAATGTCAGTTGGCTTTTCATAGCTGAGCATCCAGAGGTAGAGAGAGGTAGAGAGAGGTAGAGAGAGAGAGAGAGAGAGAGAGAGAGAGAGAGAGAGAGAGAGAGAGAGAGAGAGAGAGAGAGAGAGGTAGAGAGAGAGAGAGAGAGAGAGAGAGAGAGAGAGAGAGAGAGAGAGAGAGAGACCAACTTACTAACCTGAGACAAGGCTGAGTATAGCCCCCGAAGATCTGCTCCACCACATGAGCCTGAGGGGGCGCAAGACCCGAACAGGAAGATCAACCCACCCAAATCGAGTAAAGTGAAATAAGCTTGGCACGACATGACGCACCTCGCCTTGGGATAGGGTTAGAGGCAGAGAATCACCGTGTAGAGAGGGGAGCTGGCCAGGCAGAGCCAGCAAGAGCAGCAAGAACGGTTGGTCAGTCCAGTGCCTTGCAGTTCACTTTCGCACCCCTGGGCCAGACTACACTCAATCATAGGACCTACTGAAGAGATGACATTCAGGAAAGACTTAAAGGTTGAGACTGAGTCTGCGTCTCTCACAGGGACAGGCAGATCATTCCATAAAAATTGATCTCCATAGGAGAAAGCCCTGCCGGCAGCTGTTTACTTAGAAATTCTAGGGACAATAAGGAGGCCTGCGTCTAGTGACCGTAGAGTACGCGTAGGTGCACTACATGGACAAATGAATGGATTCAGCTATTTCACCCACACCCATTGCTGACAGGTGAATAACATTGAGCACACAGCCTTGCAATCGCCATAGAAAAACATTGGTAGTAGAATGGTGCATACTGAAGAGCTCAGTGACTTTCAACGTGGGACCGTCATAGGATGCCACCTTTCCAACAAGTCAATTTGTTATTGTGTGAAGTGGAAATGTCTCGGAGCAACAACGGCTAAGCTGCGAAGTGGTAGGCCAAACAAGCTCACAGAATAGGACCGCCGAGTGCTGAAGCTCGTATCGAGTAAAAATCGTCTGTCTTCAGCTGCAACACTCACTACTGAGTTCCAAACTGCCTCTGGAAGCAACGTTAGCAAAATAACTGCTTGTCGGGACCTTCAAAAATGGGTGTCCATGGCCGAGCAGCCGCACAGAAGCCGAAGATCACCATGCACAATGCGAAGTGTTGGCTGGAGTGGTGTAACGCTCGCCGCCGTTGGTCTCTGGAGAAGTGCAAAAGCATTCTCTGGAGAATCACACTTTACCATCTGGCAGTCTGACGGGCTAATCTGGGTTTTTTTTTCTTTTTTTTCCCACCTTTATTTAACCAGGTAGGCTACTTGGCCAAGATAAAGTGTAGCAATTCGACACATACAACAACACAGAGTTACACATGGAATAAACAAAACATACAGTCAATAATACAGTAGAACAAAAGAAAACAAAAAAGTCTATATACAGTGAGTGCAAATGAGGTACGTTTATGGAAATAAATAGGCCATGGTGGCGAAGTAATTACAATATAGCAATTGGAATGGTAGATCGGCAGAAGATGAATGTGCAGGTAGAGATACTGGGGTGCAGAGGAGCAAAATAAATAAATACCAGTATGGGGATGAGGTAGGTAGGTAGATAGGCTGTTTACAGATGGGCTATGTACAGGTGCAGGGATCTTTAAGCTGCTCTGACAGCTGGTGCTTAAAGCTAGTGAGGGAGATGTGAGTCTCCAGCTTCAGAGATTTTTGCAATTCGTTCCAGTCATGGGCAGCAGAGAACTGGAAGGAAAGACGACCAAAGGAGGAATTGGCTTTGGGGGTGACCAGTGAGATATACCTGCTGGAGCGCGTGCTACAAGTGGGTGCTGCTATGGTGACCAGTGAGCTGAGCAAAGGCGGGGCTTTACCTAGCAGAGACTTGTAAATAACCTGTAGCTAGTGGGTTTGGCGACGAGTATGAAGCGAGGGCCAACCAACGAGAGTGTACAGGTCGTAATGGTGGGTAGAGTATGGGGCTTTGATGACAAAACGGATGGCACTGTGATAGACTGCATCCAGTTTGTTGAGTAGAGTGTTGGAGGCTATTTTATAGATGACATCACCGAAGTCGAGGATCAGTAGGATGGTCAGTTTTACGAGGGTATGTTTGGCAGCATGAGTGAAGGATGCTTTGTTGCGATATAGGAAGCCGATTCTAGATTTCATTTTGGATTGGAGATGTTTAAATGTGAGTCTAGAAGGAGAGTTTACAGTCTAACCAGACACCCAGGTATTTGTAGCTGCCCACGTATTTTAAGTCAGAGCCGTCCAGAGTGGTGATTCTGGACAGGCGAGCAGGTGCGGGCAGTGATTGGTTGAATAGCATGCATGAGTTTTACTTGCGTTTAAGAGCAGTTGGAGGCCACGATAGGAGAGTTGTATGGCATTGAAGCTCGTCTGGAGGTTAGTTAACACAGTGTCCAAGGAGGGGCCAGAAGTATACATAATGGTGTCATCTGTGTAGAGGTGGATCAGAGAATCACCAGCAGCAAGAACAACATCATTGATGGAAACAGAAAAGAGAGTCGGCCTGAGAATTGAACCTTGTGGCACACCCATAGAGACTGTCAGAGGTCCGGACAACAGGCCCTCCGATTTGACACACTGAACTCTATCAGAGAGGTAGTTGGTAAACCAGGCGAGGCAATCATTTGAGAAACCAAGGCTGTCGAGTCTGCCAATAAGAATGTTGTGATTGACAGAGTCGAAAGCCTTGGCCAGGTCGATGAATACGGCTTCACAGTAATGTCTCTTATCGATGGCGGTTATGATGTCATTTAGAACCTTGAGCGTGGCCGAGGTGCACCCATGACCAGCTCTGAAACCAGATTGCATAGCGGAGAAGGTATGGGGGATTCGAAATGGTCAGTAATCTTTTTGTTAACTTGGCTTTCGAAGATCTTAGAAAGACAGGGTAGGATAGATATAGATGTGTAGCAGTTTTGGTCTAGAATGTCACCCCCTTTGAAGAGGGGGATGACCGTGGCAGCTTTCCAATCTTTGGGAATCTCAGACGATACGAAAGGGAGGTTAAACAGGCTAGTAATAGGGGTTGCAACAATTTCGGCAGATAATTTTAGAAAGAGATGGGCCAGATTTTCTAGCCCAGCTGATTTGTAGGGGTCCAGATTTTGCAGCTCTTTCAGAACATCAGCTACCTGGATTTGGATAAAGGCGAAATGGTGGGGGCTTTGGAGGGTGCCGGGCAGTTGACCGGGGTAGGGGTAGCCACATGGAAAGCATGGCTAGCCGTAGAGAAATGCTTATTGAAATTCTCAATTATAGTGGATTTATCGGTGGTGACAGTGTTTCCTAGCCTCAGAGCAGTGGGCAGCTGGGAGGAGGTGCTCTTATTCTCCATGGACTTTACAGTGTCCCAGAACTTTTTTGAGTTAGTACTACAGGATGCAAATTTCTGTTTGAAAAAGCTTGCCTTAGCTTTTCTAACTGCCTGTGTATATTTGTTCCTAACTTCCCTGAAAAGTTGCATATCACAGGGGCTATTCGATATTAATGCAGAACACCACAGGATGTTTTTGTGCTGGTCAAGGGCAGACAGGTGTGGAGTGAACCAAGGACTATATCTATTCCTAGTTCTACATTTTTTGAGGTGGGCATGCTTTTTTAAGAGGGTGAGGAATGCACTTTTAAAGAATAGCCAGGCATCATCTACTAACGGGATGAGGTCAATGTCATTCCAGGATACCCCGGCCAGTTCGATTAGAAAGACCTGCTCGCAGAAGTGATTCAGGGAGCATTTGACAGTGATGAGGGGTGGTCGTTTGGTCGCAGACCCATTACGGATGCAGGTAATGAGGCAGTGATCGCTGAGATCTTGATTGAAAACAGCAGAGGTGTATTTGGAGGGCGAATTAGTTAGGATGACATCTATGAGGGTGCCCGTGTTTACTGATTTGGGGTTGTACCTGGTAGGTTCATTGATAATTTGTGTGAGATTGAGGGCATCAAGCTTAGTCTGTAGGATGGTCGGGGTGTTAAGCATGTCCCAGTTTAGGTCACCTAGTAGCACGAGCACAGAAGATAGATGGGGGCAATCAATTCACATATGGTATCGAGGGCACAGCTGGGGGCAGAGGGTGGTCTATAGCAGGCGGCAACGGTGAGAGACTTGTTTCTGGAAAGGTGAATTTTTAGAAGTAGAAGCTCAAATTGTTTGGGTACAGACTTGGATAGTAAATACAGAACTCTGCAGGCTCTCTTTGCAGTAGATTGCAACACCACCCCTATCTTGGCGGAAAACATTATAGTTAGCAATGGAGATTTCAGGGTTTTTGGTGGTTTTCCTAAGCCAGGATTCAGACACGGCTAAGACATCTGGGTTGGCAGAGTGTGCTAAAGCAGTGAGTAAAACAAACTTAGGTTAACATGCATGAAACCAAGGCTTTTACGTTTACAGAAGTCAACAAATGAAAGCACCTGGGGGGTGGGAGTGGAGCTAGGCACTGCAGTACCTGGATTAACCTCCACATCACCAGAGGAACAGAGGAGAAGTAGGACAAGGGTACGGCTAAAGGCTGTACAAACTGACCGTCTAGCACGTTCAGCACAGAGAGTAAAAGGAGCAGGTTTCTGGGCACGATAGCATAGATTCAAGGCATAGTGTACAGACAAAGGTAAGGTAGGATGTGAGTACATTGGAGGTAAACCTAGGCATTGACTAATGAAGAGAGAGATATAGTCTCTAGAGATGTTTAAACCAGGTGATGTCATCACATATGTAAGAGATGGAACAACATGGTTGGTTAAGGCATATTAAGCAGGGCTAGAGGCTCTACAGTGAAATAAGACAGTAATCACTAACCAGGACAGTAATGGACGAGGCATATTGGTATTAGAGAGAGGCATGCGTAGTCAAGTGTACATATGGGTCCAGTGAGTGGTTGGGCTGGCTGGGGACACGGCGATTCAGACAGCTAGCAGGCCGATGCTAACAAGCTAACATTTAGTAGTCCGGGGCTAAACAAGCTAGCAGCTAGTAGACCGGGGCAAGCTAGTAGTTAGCAGGCCAGGTTAGCAAGCAAGCAGTTAGTAGGGGCTAGCAGTTAGCAGACCGGGTTAGCAAGCAAGCAGTTAGCAAGGGCTAGCAGTTAGCAGACCGGGCAGGCAAGCTAGCAGTTAGCAGACCAGGTTAGCAAGCAAGCAGATAGCAGGGGCTCGAAAGTTAGCCTTTGGGGGACGTTGCGATGGGGGTAAGTCTGTTTTTGCCTCTTCATGCGGTGACGTTGATAGACCAGTCATGGAATTAGTAGGGTTCCAAGTAGCTCTGTAGGTAGCTAGCAGGCCTAGCTGGTTAGCATAATGGGCCTTCAGCGGGCGTCGCGCCTGAGGGGCCTGTTGGAGTCCTTGGGCAGATTATGTCGGTATTCCAGTCGTAGGGGATCTGCGGGGTTCCATACCCCGTACCGGCTGCAGAAGGGGTCCGGATATTGTAGCCCAGGAGTATGCTTCGGTGGTAGCACAGGAGCCCTGGCCAGCCTAGCTTCAAGCTAATTGGTGCTTGCCACGATTAGTCATCCGGGATTGCGGTTAGCTAGTTGTGAAGATACAGATGAAAATGTTCAGTTTGCGGTAGGAATCCGGGGATAAAAATAATAGGTCTGTTATGCTCTGGTTAGAGTTGCGTTGTTCGAACTGGCGAGAGCTTTTCTGAGCTGAAGGTTAGCTGATGACCGCTGGCAATGGTTTGCTGACTGATAGCTGGTAGTTAGTTTTGCAGGATGCGAAGAGAACGCTACCAGCCCGAATGTATAGTGCCAACTGTAAAGTGGAGGAGGAATAATGGTCTGAGTCTGCTTTTCATGATTCAAGCTCCTACGGCATACAATGACAGTCTAGACTATTCTGTGTTCCCAACTTTGAGGCAACAGTTTGGGGAATGCCCTTTCCTGTTTCAGCATGACAATCAGTGGTGTAAAGAACTTCAGTAAAAATACTTGAAAGTACTACTTAAATAGTTTTTTGGGGTATCTGTGCTTTACTTTACCATTTATATTTTTGACAACTTTTACTTTTTCCACCACTAATGACAATGCCTCTGTGCACACAGCAAGGTCCATACAGAAATGGTTTGTCGAGATCAGTGTGGAAGAACTTGACTGGCCTGCACAGAGCCTTGACCTCAACCCCATCGAACACCTTTGGGATGAATTGGATTGCTGACTGGTGAGCCAGAGCTATTCGCTCAACATCAGTGCTCGACCTCACTAATGCTCTTGTGGCTGAATGGAAGCAAGTGCCAACACCAATGTTCCAACCAAGTTAAAAGCCTTCCTAGAAGAGTGGAGGCTGTTACAGCAGCAAAGGAGAACCAACTCTATATTAATGTCCATTGTTTTGGAATTTGATTTTATACGTGCAGGTGTCCACATACTTTTGGTCATGTAGTGTATGTAGTGCAGGACCAAATCGGAGAAATAGGTATGAGCAATTCTATGTAACACTTCATAGGGTAGCAGTAAAACCTTGAAATCAGCTCTAGCCTTAACAGGAAGCGAGGCTAGCAGTGGAGTAATATGATCACATTTTGGGGTTCTAGTCAAGATTCTAGCAGTCGTATTTAGCACTAACTGAAATATATTTAGTTCTTTATCGGGGTAGCCAGAAAGTAGAGAATTGCATTAATCTAATCTAGAAGTTAACGTTTCTGATTTTTGCAGTGTTGCAAAGGTGGAAAAAGCTGCCCTTGAAATATGCTTGATATGTTCGTCAAAAGAGAGATCAGGGTCCAGAGTAATATCAGGGTCCTTCACAGTTTTATTTGAGGCGACTGTACAACCATCAATATTAATTGTCAGATCAATCAAGAGATCTCTTTGTTTCTTGAGACCTAGAACTAGCATCTCTGTTTTGTCCGAGTTTAAAAGTAAAACATTTGCCGCAATCCATTTCTTTATGTCTGAAACACATGCTTCCAGGGTAGGCAATTTTGGGGCTTCACCATGTTTCATCGAAATGTACAGATGTGTGTCGTCCACATAACAGTGAAAGTTAGCATTGTGTTTTCTAATTACATCACCAAGAGGCAGAATATATAGTGAAAGAATAGTGGTCCTAAAACATAATTTATTTGTCAGAGGACAAACCATCCACAGAGATAAACTGATATCTTTCCAACAGATAAGATCTAAACAAGACAAGAATTTGTCCGTGTAGACCAATTAGGGTTTCCAATCACTCCAAAAGAATGTGGTGATCGATGGTGTCATTAAAAGGTCATTTACCACCTTCACGAGTGCAGTCTTAGTACTATGATGGAGTCTAAAAGCAGACTGCAGTGTTACGTGCACATTATTTGTCTTCAGAAAGGCCGTGAGTTTTTTCTTAAATATTTTAGAGGAATGGGAGATTCGATATGGGCCGATTGTTGAAAAAAGTTGATAGGGAAAACTCTCAGTGGACTGATATTTCTTGGCTTTGTGCAGCAGTCTCAGGGAGCTCCGAGTACGTGCACAGTTTAGAGGGACCATTGATAGGGAGCCCGTTTATAATGTTCAACATAGGATGGCCAAGCACAGGAAGAAGCTCTTTCAGTAGTTTGTTGGAATAGGGTCCAGTAGGCAGCTGGAAGGTTTAGAGGCCATTACTATTTGTGTGAATGTGTCAAGAGATACAGGATTTTTTTTAAACTGTCTCCATTACTCCTAGGTCCTTGAAGTTCTATGCAGATTCTGTATACCAGGGAGCTAATTTCTTTTGACAAATGTTTTTTGTTTTTAGAGGTGCGCCTACATCTAGGGTATTACCTAAGGTTAAATTTAGATCCTTGATTAGGTGGTTAACTGATTTTTGTACTCTGACCTCCTTTGGTAGGTGGAGGGAATCTGGAAGGGCATCTCGGAATCTTTGGGTTTTCTGAGAATTTATAGAGCAGCTTTTGATAATCCTTGGTTGGGGTCTGAGCAGACTATTTGTTGCAATTGCAAACGTAAGTAGATGCTGGTCCAATAGTCCAGGATTATGATGAAAAACTTTTAGATCTACAACATTTATTTCATGGGACAAAACTAGATCCAGTGTGTGACTGTGGCAATGCGTAGGTCTGGAGACATGTTGGACAAAACCCACTGAGTCAATGATGGCTCCAAAAGCATTTTGGAGTCGGCCTGTGTACTTTTCCATGTGAATATTGAAGTCACCAAAACGTTCAATATTATCTGCCATGACTACAAGGTCTGACAGGAATTCAGCGAACTAGTGAGGAATGCTGTATAGGGCCCAGGAGGCCTGTAAACAGTAGCTATAAAAAGTGGTTGAGTAGGCTGCATAGATTTCATGACTAGAAGCTCAAAAGGCAAAAACACAACAAATATTTTTTTGAGGGGGGTAAATAGAAATTTGCTGTTGGAAATGTTAGCAACACCTCTGCCTTTGCGGGATGCGTGGGGGATACGGTCACCTTCGTAACCAGGAGGAGAGGCCTCAATTAACACAGTAAAATCATCAGGGTTGAGCAATGTTCATCAGGCCAATCACATCAAGGTTATGATCAGTGGTTAGTACATTCAAAGTGAGGGATCTAACATTAAGTATTCCTATTAGGAGGTGTGAGTTATTATTATAATCTCTTTCAATGATGACAGGAATGGAGGAGGTCTTTATTCGAGTGAGATAGCTAAGATGAACACCGCCATGTTAAGTTTTTCCTGACCTACAGTACCAGTCAAAACGTTCTACTATGTAGAGTAAGAGTAAGGACATCAAAACAAACAATGAAATAACACATATGGAATCATGTAGTAACCAAAAAAGTGTTAAACAAATAAAAAATATATTTGAGATTTTAGATTATTCAAAGTCGCCACCCTTTGCCTTGATGACAGATTTGTACACTCTTGGCATTCTAATAATAATAATAATATAATAATATAATTCTCTCAACCAGTTTCACCTGGAATGCTTTTCCAACAGTCTTGAAGGCGTTCTCACATATGCTGAGCACTTGTTGGCTGCTTTTCCTTCACTCTGCGGTCCAACTCATCCCAAACCATCTCAATTGGGTTGAGGTCGGGTGATTGAGGAGGCCAGGTCATCTGATGCAGCACTCCATCAATCACCTTCTTGGTCAAATAGTCCTTACACAGCCTGGAGGTGTGATTGTCCCACTATGCGCAATCCAGATGGGATGGCGTATTACTGCAGAATTCTGTGGTAGCCATGATGGTTAAGCGTGCCTTGAATTCTAAATAAATCACCAACAGTGTCACCAGCAAAGCACCCAGACACCATCACACCTCCTCCTCCATGCTTCACTGTGGGAACCACACATGGGGAGATCATCCGTTCACCTACTCTGCGTCTCACAAAGACACAGCGGCTGCAACCAAAATTCTCACATTTGGACTCATTAGACCAAAGGACAGATTTAATGGTCTAGCTCAGTAGCTCAGTTGGTAGAGCATGGCGCTTGTAACGCCAGGGTAGTGGGTTTGATTCCCGGGACCACCCATACGTAGAATGTATGCACACATGACTGTAAGTCGCTTTGGATAAAAGCGTCTGCTAAATGGCATATATATATGTCTATTGCTCGTGTTTCTTGGCCCAAGCAAGTCTCTTGTTATTATTGGTGTCCTTCAGTAGTGGTTTCTTTGCAGCAATTTGACCATGAAAGCCTGATTCACATAGCCTCCTCTGAACAGTTGATGTTGAGATGTGTCTGTTACTTGAACTCTGTTAAGCATTTATTTGGGCTGCAATCTGAGGTGCAGTTAATTGCCAATTTTGTAGGCTGGTAATATTAATAAACGTATCTTCTGCAGCAGACTGGGTCTTCCTTTCCTGTGACAGTCCTCGTGAGAGCCAGTTTCATCAAAGCGCTTTATGGTTTTTGCGACTGCACTTGAAGAAACGTTCAAATTTCTTGAAATTTTCCAGATTGACCAAGCTTCATGTTTTAAAGTAATGATGGACTGTCATTTACTGTTCTTGCCATAATATGGACTTGGTATTTTACCAAATAGGGATATTATCTGGATACCAACCCTACCTTGTCACAACACAACTGATTGGCTCAAACACATTAAGAAGGAAAGAAATTGCACAAATGAACTTTTAACAAGAGACAACTGTTAATTGAAAAGCATTCCAGGTGAGTATCTCATGAAACTGCTTGAGAAAATGCCAAGAATATGCAAAGCTGTCATCAAGGTAAAGGGTGGCTACTTTGAATAATAGTTTTTACCCCTTTTGTGTTTACCACTTTTTTGGTCACTACACGTGTTATTGTGGAATAACTATGTGTTAATAACTATGTGTTATTCCATAGTTTTGATGTCTTCACTATTACTCTACAATGCAGACAATAGTAAAAAAAATAAGAAAAACCCTTGAATGAGTAGGTGTGTCCAAACTCTTGACTGGTCCTGTATGTCCAGATTAAGCGTGGAATTAAAAAGTTGTGTGAGGACAAAACTAAGACCTTGGTAAACTTAAATACAGCGTTGGATTAATTGGTAAAAAAGCTAAAAAGTTTTGCAGGTAGCCAAATAGCAACAAACAGTACAGCAATACGGAGACAACACAGAAGTGTGTTGCGTCATCAGTCACGTCTTTAGGTTGTGGGAACGTTGTGGTTGTGGGAACATCGTCGGGACATGACAAGAGATATGTTCCAAAAACAATCAAATTGTCCATTTGTGCTGACATCCCAGATAACATTTGTATCAGGGCGCACAAAACATTCCTTTGATATTGCAAGAATGTTGACAGAACAGCCTTTGAGCTCTTTAAATGGTTACCAGAGTGTTTAATTAGGTTGTGGGAACAGTGCGGGTACATTACAAGAGATAGATTTCCAAACCACAAAATACACTCAGTTGTGATGACATTCTTTAAGTTAGGTTGCACAGGATATTCCCTTAATGTTGTAAAATTGTTGACACAACACCTGTTCTTTAAAGGTTCCCAGAGTATTTAATTAAGTTATGTGAGATGTCTGGGATGTTGCAAGAACATTCTAGTTATATTCACATATTGTATTAACAAAGAAAAGTCACTCAATGTTGCACAATGTTCCACACTTTCCAAATAAGTAAGTGTTTCTGATGTTCATAACCTATTTGTTTTAGGTTTAACATATTATGCCATTGATGCTCACGCAATATACATTTGACCTTGTCTTGGAGGTTCTCAGAACATTTGGAACGTTATATTTCAGTTTGACGTCATATTACCACATGCTCTGCATGCACATTTCTAGTTCCTTATAGCATAAGAAATACGATTGGAATTCATCCCCATTATGTTTCTCTCCAGCTTTAATAGCAATTCACGTTTAGTATTGTATTCCAGACCCACTCGTACAAGGTGATGTAGACACACAGCATTTAATTTAATTCACGGGAAATGTAATCATAGAAACACAACCATATTATTTACACTTCGTATGTTGACAATCTGCACATGTGGCGTTTGAACACATGTTCTTTGGATTTGTGTTCAAATCAGTAACCCTCCGCGCCACCAGGGGAAACCTGGGGTGTTGTAGTGTTTTTTCAGTCTACAGTATATAGATCAGGTATTATGGTTAATCAGGACACAGAACACAGTTTCTGAGGTATTCAAATGTTCACATCCTCTTCATATGCTGTGTACTTGTAAAACTGTATTTTATGATTTTTGTTCTTCCTCACGCTGGTAGTCTTAGGAACTGTAATTTTAGTTCGATAGACATTTATAAAGCTTCCTTTAAATATCTTGTCTTATTGTGTACTCATATACTGTACGTCTTAAATACCGATCAGAAACTTTTACTCATTTGACATTTTCTCCATTTCAATCCAAACACATAATACCAATTCTGAAAAATGATGACATATTAAATATACAAAAGCGAATTCAGGTTCAATGCAATAATCTTTTTTTTCTTACATTTTCTGTGCTGTCCTCTCCAATATCTTAATTTAGCACATTAAAGGATACAAAAACAGTTAATCATTCAATATGAAAAGACTGGTGATTTATCACACAATTTAATAGAATTTGGTTTGCTGTGCCAAATGTTATACTCTTCAGATGAGCACCATTGTGGGCACTATGGATTCTAAAATAAACCCACCTGCTGTTCACCAGTTCTTCTGTGTGGTGCAGAACAAAGGGTTAAAACCAATGTAAGTTTCCAGGTCTTGTACCTCCACATTCCTGTGATTACAATTGAATGCACCGATGAAAAAAATACTTGACCTTGTGTACTGTACTCCTTTTTCAATGTTTGAATGCTAAATCCTATCACAGACTATGACTTTTCCCCTTCCGCACCTTGTGGCTGTACAGTGCCCACAGGTCATCGTCACCTGCTCGTAACCCGTCTCACACTTTCCCGGGGAGATGTGATTTAAAGGAATACAAGTTATTTAAAGCTTTATAAAAACCTATCCAACCAGTAAGACTTCCATAAGACTTTCAACACATTGATGATGACAAATCTCCATGAAAGGCAGTGTTACATGTACCGAGCACTGACCTCAACCTCATCGAACACCTTTGGGATAAATTGGAACGCCGCCTGCGAACCAGGCATAATCGTCCAAAATCAGTGCCCGACCTCACTAATGCTCTTGTGGCTGAATGGAAGCAAGTCCCCCGCAGCAATGTTCCAACATCTAGTGGAAAGCCTTCCCAGAAGAGCAGAGGCTGTTATAGCAGCAAAGTGGGGACCAACTCCATAATAATGCCCATGATTGTGGAATGAGATGTTCGATGAGTAGGTGTCCGCATACTTTTGGTCATGTAGTGTATCTAATGTTGTCAATGTATTAGGGGAAAGGGGGATACCTAGTCAGTTGTACAACTGAATGCCTTCAACTGAAATGTGCCTTCTGCATTTATGAATACATTGGCAAAATTTCTTTAACTGGCAATTCTATGAACAGTCTTGTGTACGTTTTAAATTGACACAATGCCTGTTAGCAAAGGTGTCAGATAGAGATGGCGTGCAGGAGCTTGCAGGGATTTGTAGTCTTGCATGATGTCTATGTTGATGCTAATTAGCGTTTTCGAATCTGAGAGTGAATAGAGCCGAATATATTTATAAAAGTCACCGTGTCTGAGAGAGTTATCAAAACATCACACCAGGGTAAGCCTACAAGAAACACCGGCCTTATTTTAAGTGTTTCTAAAATTCCCTATGGGAAAAACAATTGGAAGGATTTCCCTGTTTAACTGCTACATTTTATGGGTATTATGACAACTCCTTTGCTGTTGTTCGGGGATTGATTTGCACTTTTCGCACCAAAGTATTTCTCTAAGAGACAGAACGAGTCTCCTTCCTGAGCGTTATGACGGCTGCTTGGTTCCATGGTGTTTATACTTGCGTACCTTTGTTTGTACAGGTGAATGTCAATGTGGTACCTTCAGGCGTTTGGAAATTGCTCCCAAGGATGAACCAGACTTGTGGAGGTCTACAATTTGTTTTCTGAGGTCTTGGCAGATTTATTTAGATTTTCCCATGATGTCAAGCAAAGGGGTACTGAGTTTGAAGGTGGGCCTTGAAATACATCCACAGGTACACCTCCAATTGACTCAAATGATGTAAATTAGCCTAACAGAAGATTCTAAAGCCATGACATAATTTTCTGGAATTTTCCAAGCTGTTTAAAGGCACAGTCAATTTAGTGTATTTAAACCTTCGACCCACTGGAATTGTGATAGAGTGAATTGTAAGTGAAATAATCTGTCCGTAAACAATTGTTGGAAAAATTACTTGTGTCATGCACAAAGTAGATGTCCTAACCGACTTGCCAAAACCATAGTTTGTTAACAAGAAATTTGTGGAGTGGTTGAAAAACGAGTTTTAATGACTCCAACCTAAGTGTATGTAAACGTCAGACTTCAACTGCATAGAGTTGAAATATATTCAATTTTGAGTTTGCATCCCAATATTGCACTTATGTACTGTACATCACAGAAGACTGAAATATAACAAAACAATGTAACATAGAAAGACTGGAATTTCGGCAGATTAAGAAGATAATGTTTGTTAATTATGAATTTATGAAAAATATTAATAACATTCCACTCATAAGAGAAACCAAGGCTGGTGAGTCTGCCGATAAGAATACGGTGATTGACAGAGTCGAAAGCCTTGGCCAGGTCGATGAAGACGGCTGCACAGTACTGTCTTTTATCGATGGCGGTTATGATATCATTTAGTACCTTGAGCATGGCTGAGGTGCACCCGTGACCAGCTCGGAAACCGGATTGCACAGTGGAGAAGGTGCGGTGGGATTCTAAATGGTCAGTGATCTGTTTATTAACTTGGCTTTCGAAGAGTTTAGAAAGCCAGGGCAGGATGGATATAGGTCTATAGTGGTTTGGGTCTAGAGTGTCACCCCCTTTGAAGAGGGGAATGACCGTGGCAGCTTTCCAATCTTTAGGGATCTCGGACGATACGAAAGAGGATAATTTTAGAAAGAAAGGGGCCAGATTGTCTAGCCCAGGCTAGGCTTTGCAGCTCTTTCAGAACATCTGCTGTCTGTATTTGGGTGAAGGAGAAGCTGGGGAGGCTTGGGCAAGTAGCTGCGGGGGGTGGGGGGCTGTTGGCCAGGGTTGGGGTAGCCAGGAGGAAAGCAAGGCCAGCCGTAGAGAAATGCTTGTTGAATTTCACGATAATGGATTTATCGGTGGTGACAGTATTACCGAGCCTCAATGCAGTGGGCAGCTGGGAGGAGATGCTCTTTTTCTCCATGGACTTTACAGTGTCCCAAAACTTTTTGGAGTTAGAGCTACAGGATTTTTTTTTCTTCACCTTTATTTAACCAGGAAGGCTAGTTGAGAACAAGTTCTCATTTGCAACTGCGACCTGGCCAAGATAAAGCATAGCAGTGTGAACAGACAACACAGAGTTACACATGGAGTAAACAATTAACAAGTCAATAACACAGGATGCAAATTTCTGTTTGAAAAAGCTAGTCTTTGCTATCCTGACTGACTGCGTGTATTGGTTCCTGACTTCCCTGAAAAGTTACATATCGCGGGGACTATTCGATGCTAGTTCAGTCCGACACAGGATATTTTTGTGCCGGTCGAGGGCAGTAAGGTCTGGAGTGAACCAAAGGCTATATCAGTTCTTAGATCTACATTTTTTGAAAGGGGCATGCTTATTTAAGATTGTGAGGAAATTACTTTTAAAGAACGAGTGAGGTCATTTGGTAATTTGACAGCAGGGAAGGGGTCTTTTCCCAATTCCATCAAAGTAAGACCTCTTGACTTTTTCCACGTTGTTATGTTACAGCCTTGTTTTGAAACAACCCATCTAAACACAATACCCCAAAATATCAAAGCAAAAACAGGTTTTTAGACATTTTTGCAAATGTATAAAACAAACGTAAGTATTCAGACCCTATGAGACTTGAAATTGAGCTCTGGTGCATCCTGTTGCTATTGATCATCCTTGAGGTGTTTCTACAACTTGTCTGAAGCCACCTGTGGTAAATTCAATTGATTCGACACACACCTGTCTATATAAGGTCCCACAGTTGACAGTGTATATCAGAGCAAAAACCAAGCCATGAGGTCGAAGGAATTGTCAGTAGAGCTCCAAGAAAGGATTGTGTCAAACAACACATCTGGTGAATGGTACCAAAACATTTTTGCAGCATTGAACGTCCTCAAGAACAAAGTGGCCATCATTATTAAATGGAATAAGTTTAGAACCACCAAGACTCTTCCTAGAGCTGGCCGCCTGGTCAAACTGAGCAATTGGGGAGAAGGGCCTTGGTCATGGAGGTGACCAAGGACCCGATGGTCACTCTGACAGAGCTCTTCTGTGGAGATGTTGAACCTCCCAGAAGGACAACCATCTCTGCAGCACTCCACCAATCAGGCCTTTATGGTAGAGGGGCCAGACGGAAGCCCATCCTCAGTAAAAGGCATGACAGCCCGCTTGTAGTTTGCCAAAATGCACCTAAAGACTCTCAGACCATGAGAAACAAGATTCTCTCGTCTGATGAAACCAAGATTGAACTCCCAGAGACTGGGAGACTAGTCAGGATGAACAGAGCAAAGTACAGAGAGATCCTTGATGAAAACCTGTTCCAGAGAGCTTAGGACCTCAGACAGGGGTAAAGGTTCACCTTCCAACAGGACAACCACCCTAAGCACACAGCCAAGACAAAGCAGTAGTGGCTTCGGGACAAGTCTCTGAATGTCCTTGAGTGGCCCAGCCAGTGCCCGGACTTGAACCGATCGAACATCTCTGGAGAGACCAGAAAATAGCTGTGCAGCTACACTCTCCATCCAACCTGACAGAGAGGATCTGCAGAGAAGAATGGGAGAAACTCTCCGAATACAGGTGTGCCAAGCTTGTAGTGTCATACCCAAGAAGATTCAAGGCTGTAATCACTGCCAAAGGTGCTTCAACAAAGTACTCAGTAAAGGGACTGACAACTTAAATAAATGTAATATTTAATTATTTTATTTTTTAAATTAAACTTGATCTAAAACGCAGTTTTTGCTTCGTCTTCATGGGGAATTGTGTATAGATTAAAGGAAGAAAAAATATCAATCCAGTTTTGAATAAGGCTGTAATGTAACAAAATGTGGAAAAAGACAAGGGGTCTGAATACTTTCTGACTGCACTGAATACAAAAGTATGTGGACAACTCTTTATGTTAGTGGATTGCTGACAGGTGTATAAAGTAGAGCACACAGCCATGCATTATACAAATCAAATCAAATGTATTTATATAGCCCTTCGTACATCAGCTGATATCTCAAAGTGCTGTATAGAAACCCAGCCTAAAACCTCAAACAGCAAGCAATGCAGATGTCGAAGCATGTTGGCTAGGAAAAACTCCCTAGAAAGGCCAAAACCTAGGAAGAAACCTAGAGAGGAACCAGGCTATGAGGGGTGGCCAGTCCTCTTCTGGCTGTGCCGGGTGGAGATTATAACAGAACATGTCCAAGATGTACAAATGTTCATAAATGACCAGCATGGTCAAATAATAGGTCTGGGACAGGTAGCACGTCCGGTGAACAGGTCAGGATTCCATAGCTGCAGGCAGAACAGTTGATACTGGAGCAGCAGCACGGCCAGATGGACTGGGGACAGCTTGGAGTCATCATGCCAGGTAGTCCTGAGGCATGGTCCTAGGGCTCAGGTCTTCTGAGAGAGAGAAAGAAAGAGAGAAAGAGAGAATTAGAGAGAGCATACTTAAATTCACACAGGACACCGGATAAGACAGGAGAAGTACTCCAGATATAGCAAAATGACCCTAACCCCCCGACACATAAACTACTGCAGTATAAATACTGGAGGATGAGACAGGAGGGGTCAGGAGACACTGTGGCCCCATCAAATGATATCCCCGGACAGGGCCAAACAGGAAGGATATAACCCCACCCACTTTGCCAAAGCACAGCCCCCACACCACTAGAGGGATATCTTCAACCACCAACTTACCATCCTGAGACAAGGCCGAGTATAGCCCACAAAGACCTCCGCCACGGCACAACCCAAGGGTTGGCAGTAGAATGGCCTTACTGAAGAGCTCAGTGACTTTCAACATGGCACCGTTATAGGATGCCACTTTTCCAACAAGTCAGTTCGAAAAATGTATGCCTTGCTAAAGTTGCCCCGGTCAACTGTAAGTTCTGTTATTGTGAAGTGGAAACGTCTAGAAGCAACAACGGCTCAGCTGCGAAGTGGTAGGCCACACAAGCTCACAGAATGGGACTGCTGAGTGCTGAAGAGCGTAGCGCATAAAAATTGTCTGTCCTCGGTTGCAACACCCACTACCGAGTACCAAACTGTCTCTGGAAGCAACGTCAGCACATTATATTTTTGTTGGGAGCTTCATGAATTGGGTTTCCATAGCCAAGCAGCCACACACAAGCCTAAGATCACAATGCGCAATGCCAATCGTCGGCTGGAGTGGTGTGAAGCTCACCGCCATTGGACTCTGGAGTAGTGATAAATTCTCTTCACCATATGGCAGTCCAACGGACGAATCTGTGTTTGGCGGATGCCAGGAGAATGCTACTTGCCTGAATGCGTAGTGCTATCTGTAAAGTTTGGTGGAGGAATAATTATCTGGGACTGTTATTCATGGTTCGGGCTAGGCCCCTTCGTTCCAGTGAAGGGAAATCTTAAAGCTACACCAGACAATGACATTCTAGACACACATAACTGCACCACCTATCGCACTTTTACAAAAAACATGAAGACATGGCTAAAGGTCAATCAGATTTGTGAACATAATCCCTAGCTGTGTATTGCTGCTTTCTATATTGTCTGTTGTCTGTAGCTTGTGAGGTGTGGAAACCCTTTGTTGCTTTTATGGGTTTTGTCTTGTTGCTTTTTGTGCTATGTTGCTCTGTCTGCATGCTATGTCTTGCTTGTCCTATGTTGCTCTGTGTGTGCTCACTGCTCATTGATTGTCTGTAATTGTTTTTAAAAACCTGCCCAGGGATTGTGGTCGAAAATGAGCCATTTGTTAAAACCGGCACTTTTACTGAAACATTGATTAATGTGCACACTCCCTGTAAAAATACAAATGAATTCAAACTAAGTCAGGTAAGAACAAATTCTTACTTACAATGACGGCCTACCTCGTGGACACTGGGTCAAGTGTTCATCGCCCTATGGGACTCCCAATCATAGCCAAATGTTATACAGCCTGAAAAATGAATGTGCCCTTGAGCAAAGAACCTAACCCTCATTTTATCCAGGGGTGCTGTACTACTATGGCGGACCCTGCAAAACAATACATTTCACTTTACCTCTCTGGTGTATATTTTTACATCTCTATTAGGTTCAATGTTATTACATTGAAGTGAAAATGTGGTCCTTCTGTAGCTCAGTTGGTAGAGCATGGCGCTTGTAATGCCAGGGTAGTGTGTTCGATTCCCGGGACCAATGTATGCACACATGACTGTAAGTCGCTTTGGATAAAAGCGTCTGCTAAATGGCATATATTTATATTATTATATTTAAAAGACTGGCATTCATGAAACTGGAGCTTGCGTTGTCTCCAGCAAGTTCGGTAGAGACTCTAAATTTTGAATCTAAAACAATATTCATATTTTTCCGTCATTGTCTTTTGATGAACGAAAACATGTTCTATCATAGTTGCTCAAAATTGAGATGCAGGGTACAAAACAATTTTGTTTTTTTGTTCTTCCTCCTCCCTGTACCCCTATTTTTACAGTACTGTACCCTGCATCTCACAAACTTGTCCTTTGTCTCTGTGATACTGTAATTCTTGTTCTTTGTTGATATGAACCTGCAACCAGTCAAAATCTATTGAGCAGTCAGTACTGTTAATAAATGGAAAGCACAATGTTCAGGGCCATACAATTTGTCCATTGTACAGTATACAGCCTACAATGCACTGTACTACAGTATACAATACTAAAAAAACAAAAATGGGAAAAAGATGAAAGGAGTAAACATGTGATCAATGTGCTTCTTCTTCTCTTTGGGCTGGGTCAGGCCAGAGCACTTCGTCGACATCTCAAGCAATATTGTCCCTCCTGAGGCAACGGGGGAAGAAGCCTCTTGTGTGCTGTATCCAGGCCTGACATGATTCCTCACCTATATCACCACAGGCTAAATCCATGGCTTGCAGCAGATTTACTCTGGTGTAGGGTTGTCTATCATACACTTTCCATATCCAAGAGGAGAAAAACTCCTCAATCGGATTCAGGAAAGGAGAGGATGGAGGGAGGTACAAGTTCATAATCTAAAGGCCCATTGATGTTAAACCATTCCCTTACCTGAGCAGCTCGGTGGAAACTGACATTGTCCCACACTATCACATAGGTGGGAATGGGATTATCATTTAGCTCTTGACCCTGCTCCTCTTGAACCTGCTGCTCAAATAAAATATCTCTTAGTTGGGCAATACATCTTAGAAGGTGTTGGGTGTTATATGGCCCGAGTGTAACATGGTAATGTAGAACACCATGGTTGCTGATAGCAGCACAGATTGTGACATTGCCACCTCGTTGACCAGGGACTTCAACAATGGCCTGCTGTCCAATCATGTTTGGGCCTCTCCTTCTCCTCTTTGTTAGATTGAAGCCTGCTTCATCGACAAAGATGAACTCATCGGGTCTGTCCAAGGATTCCAAGTCAAACATTGTTTGTGTAGAAATACAATATACTGTATGTAGGATTTTGTAAGTCTTACAGAGACAGTGCTATACTGTAGAGTACAATTAGGCTTCTGATTCACATACATTGTATGTACTGAAGTGTGATGTCATTCACATAGTATATGTTAGTACTGTAGACAATCTGGATTACAGTAAATGTTTCTGAATGTACACTTACTTGCACATACTGAGCTCGCAGTTCTTTCACCCTTGGTGAGTTGCGCTCATAAGGTACTCTGTATTACTTGTTTCATTTGCATCCTGTTACGATGGAGGACACGGTCAATTGTGGAAATGCTCACACTGTCGATTCCCTGGAAGTGTGTGTTGTCTTGTATCACTCGTTCCTGGAGTCGTATTGCATTATCTTGAAGGACCATGCCAACTATAATGGCCTCTTGCTCCCGAGTGAATATAGCTGTCATTCCACCTGCATGTGGCAGCCTTGCAATTCTACAAAACGTAGTTGTGCAGTTACAAAACATATTCATGCAGTACAATACATACAGTGATTAACTTTACAAATGTCGATTGAAACAGCTGCATATAGTGTAGTACAGTAAATTTGCAATGACAAAAATACAGCAGTATACTGTACCTGTTCTCTTCTCTGAATGTCCTTACTATGCCAGACACAGAAAATCGGCTCAAATTGGGTTGCACTTTAAGTCCTGCTTCCCTCATTGTCAGTCTATGGACAAGAACATGGTCTATAATTGTTGCTCGAATTTCATCAGATATTTCCACTCTTTGTCTTCCTCTTCCTCTTCGTCCTCCTCTTCCTATTTCTTGCCCTCCTCCTCCTCTTCCTCCTTGTCGCCCACCTCGCATATGCACTAATCCTCGTCCTCTCACATTGTTTCTTCTATCCATTCTCAGACTTTCTCATTCCCACCATCAACAACCTGTTTGCTCTCTGAACTGGCTTATATTGGTTGTGTCACATCATTTGAAACAGGTAAAATCAATGTTGAGTGGTTGTGTTCAATCAATGACATTTGTTCTCTATTTGTATTTGATTGTTGCCACTTGTGTTTACTAGTATGGATGACATGTGCATTATAGTGCAGAATGTGTTTTGAGAATGAGAACGTGTTTAGAGTTTTGCTGAAAAGTCTAAGTGAGATCTGCAAATTGTGTTTTACCATGTGAAATGGTTTAAGGTATTGACAACAGACTGCATACTTAGCTAAATGAGTTCAGGCAACTGAAAACTTTGTTCAGCCAATGGGTTTTTAGTGTTTTAAGAAAAAATGTAACATTGCCAAAGAAAGTGAAATAGATAATAAACAAAAGTGAAATAAACAATACAAATTAACACTTAACATTACACTCACAGAAGTTCCAAGAAAATGAAGACATTTCAAATGTCATATTATCTCTTTCTCTCTCTAAGAATTACTTTGCGTTTCCCAGACATGAGCAAAGAATGTACACGACCTCCATCTGGTTCTTGTTCATTTCCTTGTTACGCACGACAAGCAAAGTAAAACAGCAGAGTTGATTATGCTTAGCCGTGGGGCACCGGTCTATGGCAAGTGACACGAACATTGAAGAGTAATATGCGCCGCTTTGTCCTGTTTGTCAACAAGGCAGCACGGTGCAATCCAGACACGTACCACACCTTTTTCCATCAAATATGTTAGAATTTTCAAACTAGTTTTCATTGGGAAGGCAGTTAAAACACTTTTTAATCAAAAGGAATCACTTTTGCATGTAAAAACACAGAATCCTACTCTTTATTCCACGCGTTTACTTACGCAACTTTGGTTTTGAGCCGACTTCTCCGTGGGCTTTGAACCGGGCACCTGGATCACGCCCAGGAGGAGGTTCCAAAATGAATGCAATCAACTTTGACCCGGGAGCAAAACACACCTAACCCGGGCGTATGGCCCAGATTAATCAAATCCCCTAACTCTCTTGTGAGTTGGGTCTGTCTGTCATGGGGGCGTAGTCTGCCGAAGACCCAATGAGAAAAAATAAGGGGCAAAGACAGAACAGCTAGCAAGGAGCCATTGTCAGGACAAGCCCCCTTGGCAGGGATCGCCCCCTCGACACTTGCCGCAATCAGACCATTTTGGAAAATGTTGCATAACGTCATATATGTTATGAATTCCAATTTGTACAATATGTTACACATTTTTATTTCTTAAGATCCCTGACTGTATCTTTAATAAACAAGGACATTATGACAACAGTCACACAAAGGAACAGTGGCCTCTGTCGCTGGGTTGGCTGTGTTTATTTACAATGCATCAATGGAAGATCAGAGACCCGAAAAGGAAACTTTTTGCCAAGGGAAACTCGACTTTCCATTGTGTCACCTTCAAATCAAATCAAAATGTTATTGGTCACTTACAGATGGTTAACAGATGTTAATGCGAGTGTAGCGAAATGCTTGTGCTTCTAGTTCTGATGGTGCAGTAATATCTAACAAGTAATCTAACAAATCCCCAACAACTAACTAATACAGACAAATCTAAAAGGGGTGAAGGAGAATATGTACATATAAGTATATGAATGAGCGATGGCCGACGGCATAGGCAAGGTGCAATAGATGGTATAAAATACAGTACACATATGTGATATGAGTAATGTACACAATATTTAAGTGGCTTAAAGTGACTACTGACTTTAAGTTTTAAAAAGTTTTAAAGTGACTACTGATCCATTTATTAAAGTGGCCAGTGATTGGGTCTCAATGTAGGCAGCAGCCTCTCTGAGTTAGTGATTGCTACGGTTGATCTACCTGATGATGCATGTGACCAACTCTGCTCTTTTCAGATAAGCCCTTATGCGACAACATAGGGATGCAAAATTTCAACATGTGATAACATGAAACTACATGTAACAACATGTAAACACGTGAAAACACAATCTCGTGAAATAAATATGACAATATGGGCATGCAGAATTTCAACATGTGATACCATGACACTACACTACATTTGAGCACATGTGAAACCCCAGGTATCAAATGCAATTTAAATATTTTACTTTGAAAGGCAATATTAATTCATTTTAAACAGTCATGGTCCCTTGCAAGTTTTGTCTGGTTCCCGGTTTTTCCAAAGACCTTCCTAAAACATTGTGTCATGGTTGTTAAGCAGGTGAGTGAGGACCCAAAAGCGGTTTAACAGAAACAGAGTCTTTTAATGTCCAAACACAGGGAAGACATATATCCTCTTCAGATGTATCGATTGACAAAATAGACAACCCGCAGAGAGGGCGACAAATAAATCATAAAGTCCTCTGATCTTTACAGGAGAGTCCCCTTCTAGCAGCAGAGGAGAATAGCAGGGTTAGCGGCAACAGACTGCTGGTCTCTCCGGGTAGGCGCGGGTTGTAGAGGACAGAGGTACCTGATCACACGTAGCATCTGATGAAGAGGCAGATTACGACAGGATGGGACAAGGGTGAAGCAAACGAGAATCTGACAAAGACAGAAGCAGAAACAGAGAGAGAAATAGAGACCTAATCAGAGGGAAAAAAAGGGAACAGGTGGGAGAGAGTAAACGAGGTAGTTAGAGGAGATGAGGAACAGCTGGGGGAAGGAAAGGAAGAGAAGCTAACCTAATACGACCA